>NC_074677.1:12155848-12267287 GCF_029448725.1 Salvelinus fontinalis
GTCTCTTCACTTTTGACGTTTAGACTGGTGTTTTGCGGGTACAATTTAATGAAGCTGCCAGTTGAGAACTTGTGAGGCGCCTGTATCCCAAACTAGACACTCTAATGTACTTGTCCACTTGCTCAGTTGTGCACCGAGGCCTCCCAGTCCTCTTTCTATTCTGGTTAGAGCCAGTTTGCGCTGTTCTGGGAAGGGAGTAATACACAGCATTGTACGAGATCTTCAGTTTCTTGCCAATTTCTCACATTGAATAGCCTTCATTTCTCAGAACAAGAATAGACTGACAGGTTTCAGAAGAAAGTACTTTGTTTCTGGCCACATTTTGAGCCTGTAATCGAACCCACAAATGCTGATGCTCCAGATACTCAACTAGTCTAAAGAAGGAGGCCAGTTTTATTGCTTTTTTAATGAGCACAACAGTTTTCAGCTGTGCTAACATTGCAAAATAGTTTTCTAATGATCAATTAGCCTTTTAAAATGATAAACTTGGATTAGCTAACACAACGTGCCATTGAAACACAGGAGTGATGTTTGCTGATAATGGGCCTCTGTACGCCTATGTAGATATTACATAAAAAAATCTGCCGTTTCCAGCTACAATAGTCATTTACAACATTAACAATGTCTACGCTGTATTTCTGATCAATTTGATGTTATTTTAATGGACAAAAATGTGCTTTTCTTTCAAAAACAAGGTCATTTTTAAGTGACCCCAAACTTTTGAACGGAAATGTATATCATATCAATGACCTTTGTCAACCACTAAACCCTGACCTCACCCCCTGACAGATGTGTGGTCCGTCTCCAGTGTCAACATCCTGGGAGAGCCCGCTCGAAGCCCGCTGGCCACTGAGCCTAACTTGGCAACCGTCTCAGAGCACTGATAACCAATCCATCAACCTCCTCTGTGAGGCTCAGTTGAAGCAAACCACTCCTCACTCTCCCTTTCAACTTGGCAACATCCCGGACCCCAAACTGGCAATTCACCAGAATCGACCCAACCTGGAAACCCAGGACCCTACTGGAAACCGAGAGCACAACCTGGCAACCCCCTGTAGATTTGTGGGAGAGAATGAGACACAAAGTGAGTGAGGCCTAGCGGAGCTGTAGGTGGTGCTGATGTGTCACTTGCAGAAGCGATTTCATTGGATAGATATTAATCCTTAAGACAGGGCTGCCCAACTCTCTTCCTGGAGGTTGGGTTTTCAGTTCAAACCTAATTTAACACACCTGATTCTACTAATTAGCTGCTCAATGAGACCTTAACTAGCTGAATCAAATATGCTAAAGTAGGGTTGGACTGAAAACAACATACAGGACAGTAGATCTCCAGGAAGAGGGTTGGGCAGCCCTGCCTTAAGTCAAATGTGACTGAAGAACAGCCCAGACAACCTCAAGGACCAACCAACTCATCGTTCATACTATAGACACTATCTGGTGATGGGAAGAGATTACTACACTATTGAACGTCCGCTGTAGATATTCTCAACTTGTATTACCCTCCATTGTCCATAGGTTCCTTTCCATTTCAGCAGCCACTGCAGTGTTGAGTTACGTGAACCACAAATGCTTGACCATTTTGTTAGTGTGTGAGTAATGGTCGATAAGATGTGTGAATATGACCAGACCGGGGTTCATTTAGTATGTGTTTGTTTTCTTTTGAAATACTTTAGCTGTGCTTGATTGCCCTTTCCTGGCATAAGGGAACCAATGAAGTAGTCCCAAAAAGTGCACTCTGCCCATCTGGGATCTGGCACTCCTCTCAAGCTTCGTTTCTACCTGCCGCTTACAGGCATCCTGTGTCCTGATCTGGCACTCCTCTCGAGCTTCGTTTCTACCTGCCGCTTACAGGCATCCTGTGTCCTGATCTGGCACTCCTCTCAAGCTTCGTTTCTACCTGCTGCTTACAGGCATCCTGTGTCCTGATCTGGCACTCCTCTCAAGCTTCGTTTCTACCTGCCGCTTACAGGCATCCTGTGTCCTGATCTGGCACTGCTCTCAAGCTTCGTTTCTACCTGCCGCTTACAGGCATCCTGTGTCCTGATCTGGCACTCCTCTCAAACTTCGTTTCTACCTGCCGCTTACAGGCATCCTGTGTCCTGATCTTGTCCACATTCAAATTGTGACCACATTTTCAGTCTACACATGCTATTAAAATGTATCTTATGTGTCCTCATTGTGACCAGATTTCCTGGTCATTCCCTGTAAAGTCAATTATTTGACAGATATTCTTTCAGAATTGTTATTCACATATTGATGCCATAAAGCAATGGTCCCATCTGTGAATGGTTTTAGAGGGTGGGGTAATGATGATTTGTAAATTATTTCACTGTCCAGATCCGTCTACACTTGCAAGGCTGCGTTTAGACAGGAAGCACAAATCGGGTCTTATTTTCCACTAATTGCTCTTTTGCCTGTAATTGGGCAACATTTCAGAATTGGGCTGCCTATCTAAATGCAGCCTGCGTGCCTGAGGCCGTGTCTAGGCTTGACAGTTCATGCAGGTTTAGTATTCTGATCATAGAGTTCTGATCATGGAATTCCAAACGCGTCATGTGTCTACACCTACATTGAAATGCGTCTACCGTGTCCGCATTCCCTTTTCCCGCGCTATATTCAAATGCCAGTATGCATTCTACAAACGGTGGAATAGGGATAACATGATAGCTACTGCCATCAGTCTTTGTGTTAACTACTGTAGCTAGCTAGCCAGCAAGCAACGCAAAATGAATTGCAAACGGATTAGCATAACTCTAGCCAGAACAACAAAACGTTATAATGAAAAGGTTCCTCTCGGTCCCAAAACACTTTTTCTGGAGACTTGTGGGAGGAGTGCTGATGACGTTACCCATTGTATGCACTTTCAGCAGCCTGATGCGTCCAGACTGAGGAGAAATCCGCCTCCTGAAGTGGTCAGCCAGATCTGAACACAATCAGACCACAAAGCGACATTTGTGCGTCTAGAGACCCATCTTTTCAATGCGATCTTCCTATTCTGATAGCAGAAGTCATGTAAGTGTCAAGTGTAGACATGACCTGACTACCTCCGGAGGTCGGCAGGAACATATGATCACAATGTATTTTGATTGTCTACACCTGTTTAAAAATGTGGACACAATCATAATATGGAGAAGATCAGAACAAAGGACGCATGTTGGAAACAGCGCTGAAGTATCACAAAGAAAAATTTGTACTATTAGAACTCCGGTTTGGATATGACATGATAATCCTCTTATGTCTGGAGATATATTAATGTGTTTGATTGGTTCTGGTCAATGTTTATAAGTACTTATCACTTTATTGAGCATAAGGCATTGTAACGAGGTGAAGTCCATAGAACTTTGCAACATATAATCACTGCAACGACATAAGTGACCTACAGAGAACAATTACACTGTATTTCCATGGTCCATATATCTATATTTTATATGGTTCATATTGAGGTCATTGTTTTTAACAAATTTGTTTAGGCTTTTCAACACAAATGAAAATCCTTCTGGCAAGGATGAGAAAAAGAAGCTAATATTGTACAATATTTTGTCCTTTTAGCCTAATTATAGCAGAACTCTTACATCGCTCCAGTTGACTGTGCCTCAGCTTTACTGTGCAGTGTTGTCAAATCAATGTGAAGAATACCAACTTCAGCTCTGGTAGCTGAAAGACACTTTTTCTAGTAATGATTATGAAACCTGTTAGATTTCTTTATAACTGACAACATATTGATGAGTAACTCAGCGCCACGGCAGCCTTTAAATTACTATACAAAGCTGTAGGAATACCTAGGAAAAAAGTATGTTTAGCCAAAGAATCACAGTATAAGATACCAGTCTGATTTGTGATCTGCGTACGACACCTGTAGTATTATCTTGGTTTTAAGATCATTATAGAAATAATTATCTGTTTACAGTTATGTCATTCTGTTACAATCAGAAGAGTATTATATTAAAATGATAGTCTAAAAGTAGAGCTCAGTTGGTGGTGATAGCCATTGTATTTTGTATGAGCCCATTTCGCTATGACATTGTAAACTATGGGATTACTTTTGCATAAACATCAGAAGTTAACTGAACTGTTTTGTTACATTTTTGTTGCTTTGAGCGTAAAATGCACACATGTTTTCTCTTTATGAAATTATGTGATAGTGAAATAGGCTCATTCATCTTTTGGGGTGATGAACATTAGGCATGAAAGGAAATATTTGTAATTTCTTTATTGATACCAAAATATTTGGTGTCATGGACCAACATTTAAAAAACAGGAACAATTTGACCTAAATGAATATCCACTATACAGAGCGGTGCATAACAATAATGTCACTGAGATTACTTTTTAAGGTAGACTAAGCAATTTGACATCACCATTCACAGTGGGGTGACTTCCTGTTTACAGACATCAACAATAACATAACTTTAATATGCCAAAACTGCCATCATTAAGAGCCAATAATGGCAGTCCTAACATTTTTGTTGTTAATTTCTGTATGTAGATTATATTTTGTCTATGATGTCATAACAGAGTTGACCTTTAATACTTAAAAATCCTTGATTTGATCCACCATTTCTTTTTTAAAGACAAGCCATATGGACCGGGAGTCTTTATTTACAGAATAGATTTTCTTCAATGATTAATTCATTAGGCAAACAGTTAAATATGTGCTTGTTAGAAATATCACATTATTAAATATTGTCAACTTTCCACTAAATGTTTTTACAGTGATGTGGTACACACACTGTATGCAAGGTCCTAGAGCCAGCTAATGTCCAGAGATCAATCTGACTGTTCTCATCAAATGTACTTCAAATATACTTCATTAATAAATCAAATGTATTAATAACACTGATCGGGTATTCAAAAAAACTATTTAGCCCGCCTGCGACGAGGGCCAATTTTGAATTAAACTCTAAAACAATATAATGCAATGATTACACATGATATCTATAGTATGGACAAGCCATAGTTGTATAGGGTTAGGCCCAACATTTATAAATCACATTATTGGACATTTTACAATCAAATGCTTTGCATAAAAACATTTTCTAAATAAAGCTCTTGATTAGTTGCCATGTAAAAAGTTGCAATCGTTGGTTGTGCATTTGGGTCAAGTAAAGGCAATTGGTGATTGTTAAGACAGGACCCAAGATATAAACCAACATCTGACGATAAGTCAAAACATTGTCATGGCCAAAACATAAATCAAACATTTAAATCGTCACCATATCTATCGACAATGCAAAAAGAGTATTCTTGTCGTAATACTGCTATCATGCCTCCATCCCTATAACCAACGATCTATGTACATTTCTGTAACGCAATAGTGTGTGGAGATGCATGATTTCCAATGTCTCTCAGACTTTGCTGTGAGATGTTGCATCAACGTTGTGTCTGTAGTGCTGAGATTAACAGTATCTGTACAATAGACTATTAGACCAGAGGTTCTCAAGCTCCTGTCCTTCCCACTCTCTTCCATCTACATCTTAGGGAGAATCTGTCAAGTGCGTGTATGCGTGTGTGTATGTCATTGATTGTGTGTGTGTGCATGGGTACATGCACATGTATGTGTGCGAGTGTGTGTATGTATGCATGTAATTGATTTAGCATGTTATGGAGGAAGGGTCCCTCTATGTTTTAAATAAACCGTGTGATAGATCACAAAGCCCTCGAGGCCTACACTAATACACTCAACAGTGGGATCGATGACTTTCCAGATCACTTGATGTTGCCACGGGAACCGCGCTGTTTGGTCATGGTGGTCAGCATCTGGCTGATGTAAGAGGTCAGGAGGTCGTCCATCTTGTAGCCCTGTGGTCACACAGACAAACAAACCAGTTCAAAGGTACATTAATATTTCATTGCAGAATATGAATCAGACGTGTTCAAATACTTCAGAGTGCGCTTGATTGAGCTTGCCTGGTGCAATGGAGCCAACGGAGTATACCCAAAAGTGAAAATCTGCCCAACTGTCACTCCAAACAGGCCCTATCAAACACTCAGCATTTGAACCCAGGTCTGCCTGCATTTATTATTTAAAAGTTCGACAAAGCTACAGAACCACACATGTATACCATTGAAAAGGCTTTTCTATCTGCATACAGGCTAATTTCAGGCTAAGACCATGACTGTCACTTTTGACCATAGGACACTTGCACTCTATCAAGTCTGGCATTACCATCATCAAATCATCTAGTCTAACTGCATTGGGTTGCCAGAAGCACCAGTCTCCTCCATGAGCAGACACACTGTTGAAAGGGAATCTAGCCTACAAGATGAAATGAACAAATTATTCAATAAACCCTTCATATATAAAAGCCGATATTTCGCCTACATTTACATTACATTTTAGACCCTCAATATTTATTGGAAAGGAGCATCAAGATCACCGTGCACTTTCACCACCCTGTGAAGTTCATCATAACTTATTTAATCTGTAGCCTAATAAACTGCATGTTTTCCCAAGTCGTAGTAGGAGGACCACACACCATATCATGTGTGACTCCAAGTTTACTTCAATAGGATGGTTATTATATCAATATTTACGCATAAAGGCATTTCCACCGCAATTTCTTGCATAATTAATTTTACAGACACAAAAAGATCCCACCATGTCAAACAAACAAATTACAAACAAAATAATTATCTGTTGGCATTTATAATATTGTACCAAAACTTTCTGTTCCCATCACAGCTGTTGTGATTTTTTTTAAATACGGTATGACATTACTTGCATAAAAACTGTGGATGGGAACTTGGTTATAGTAAGTCAATATTTCCTCAATTAAGTCATTATCAGCAAAGTCAATGCTTGTAGGAAAAGATATGTGCTTGTTTTGGTACGCATCTTTAGAATACTTTAGTTGATACAGTATGTATAATGTAATTTTATTACATATGTCATGTTGTGGGTGTTGAAACGTCCAGTAGCTCACCAGTGAGGTCTCACACAGCAGCTTGGTGCCCCTGACCAGGTTTCCGATGGTGATGTGGAAGTAGGTGTTGCCACTGCTCCAGTTGGAGATCTTCGTGAATGGGTGTGTGGTCAAGATGTCCTGTTGAGGTGGGAATTGGAGAATTACACGGTAAACACACACATACACAACTTCCATAACACACATGTGCGTGCTAGAAAATGTGCACACACACTCATGCATGTAGACACACACTCACCTTTGACTTGGGGTCGATCAGGCTGACACCATGTTTGTTGATTGCTATCAAGAGGATCTCTGGGAAGTTTGGATCACTGGTTTGCTGTTGAATAGGAAAACATCAGTTTAGTCACAATTGGTATCTTACAAACCTATAACAAACAACTTGAGTTTGTGATGTTTTAAAAATTCATTAAATAAATAAATAGATACTGGAATTGAGGCAGACAATAGGCCCTTACACAGATAAACTGACAGAGACAATACATTTATAAAACAAGTTGAAAAAATAAAAGTAGCAAGGAATGCACAACAACTCTTTGACCAGGTCAATAATAATAGTCCACGACTGAGATTGAATTAACTATTCTGAAATTAACCCCATTGATCAAGAAAATTCATTTGAACAAAAACCTCCCAAAGTACTAATCAGCACTCAAATATACACGGTGACTCAAATGTAAAAAAAGAAAAAACACAAACAATGATCATTCTATACCATGGGTGTCAAACTCTGGTAATTATATTTGGCCCGCGAGACAATACCAAATTACTACTAGAGCTGGCCCGCGGTATTATACAGCGCATTCACCGCTAATACTACGAATCGCACAATGCTCTGCTGTTGTTTTCGCGCGCCAATGAGGACAGGACCCAGAAACGCCCTCTCCTCTGTGACAGTAGTCATAGCAACATAGACGCTACAACTGTCAGCGCGCTATCCCTTCCCAAAAATGGCGTTTTCTTTGTGCGCTTTTTCTTGCTACAAGGCATGGGCTTGAATGGTTGATTGATTTATTATCATTTTATTTGTAAAATTATTAGCCAGTGGAAAAAGTTTATTTTGGTATTTAAATCAGAAGGCTGCAAATAGAAAAGAGGCATACGATTTTTATTTAAATTTTATTTATTTAATAAATGAATGCCATTGATGTGTTTTTTCATTTGAAATTCGATTTTGCATGTCTCCACTATTAAATTATATATTCTATGGTAATAAGCGATGCTTGTTCCATATTCAAAGTTAAAGCAAAACTTGTTTGGGTCCATATTAAAAGGTTCATTTGTTCAATGTTGGCCCGCGACTTTGTTCAGGTTTTACATTTTGGCCCACTGGGTATTTGAGTTTGACACCCCTGTTCTATACCATTTGCACAAGAACAAGAATTCATTTAGAAATCTTTACCTTGACTTCAAAGAAGGCCGAACCAAACGTAGGCCACTTGAAGATGACTTTGAGGAATGAGAGCTTGGCCTCCTCTCGAGTCTTCCCCGACTGCTTGTTGAAAAACGCCACTATAGACTGTAAGACAGAAAAACAAGCAGCAGAGTGCAGCAGCAGTGACCAAATATGATTTAACCCCCCGGATTCCTATACTCTACAAAACGGTGTTAGCCCATTGAGCTAAAGCCTAGGCATTCTCTCTGGGAGCTAACACTAGTCTTCAGGTCTAAGGCAAGGTTACTCATCACGCAAGCGTGGTTCCCTGAACTACAGTGCATTCAGAAAGTATTCATACCTCATGACTTATTTCACATTTTGTTGTGTTACAACTTGAATTCAAAATTGATTAAATGTCTCACCCATCTAAACACAATGACAATGTGAAAACAATGCTTTTAGACATTTTTGCTAATTTATTGAAGAATGAGTCAATACATGTTAGAATCACCTTTTGCAGCGATTACAGCTGTGAGTCTTTCTGGGTAAGTCTCTAAGAGCTTTGCACACCTGGATTCGACAATATTTGCACATTATGCTTTTTAAAATTCTTCAGACTCTGTCAAGTTGTTTGTTGATCATTGCTAGACAGCCATTTTCAAGTCTTTCCATAGATTTTCAAGCTGATTTAAGTCAAAACTCAGGAACATTCAATGTTGTTGTCAGTGTATATTTGGCTTTGCGTTTTAGTTTTTTTTCCTGCTGAAAGGTGAATTTGTCTCTCAGTGTCTGTTGGAAAGCAAACTGAACCAGGTTTTCCTCTAGGATTTTGCCTGTGCTTGGCTGTACTCTGTTTCTTTTCATCCTAAAAAAACTCCCTAGTCCTTACCGATGGCAAGCATACCCATAACAGGCTTCCTTCCTTTCACTCTGTCATTTAGTTTAGTACTGTGGACTACAATGTAACTACAATGTTGTTGATCCATCCTCAGTTTTCTCCTATCACAGCCATTAAACTCTGTAACTGTTCTAAAATCACCATTGGCCTCATGGTGAAATCACTAAGCAGGTTCATTCCCCTCCAGCAATTAAGTTAGGAAGAATGCCTGTATCTTTATAGTGACTGGGTGTATTGATACACCATCCAAAGTGTAATTATTAACTTTACCATGCTCATAGGGATTTTCAATGTCAGTTTTTTTTACCCATCTACCAATAGGTGCCCTTCTTTGCGAGGCATTGGAAAACCTACCTGGTCTTTGTGGTTGAATCTGTTTGAAATTCACTGCTCGACTGAGGGACGTTACATATAATTGTATGTGTGGGGTACAGTGACGAGGTAGTCATTCAAAAATCATGTTAAACACTATTTATGCTGACAGAAATTCTAATTTCCCGACTCACCCGTTTCCAGTCATCAGGCGAGAGGTATCTGATCTGGTCCTGAGGGATCAGCTCCTTCAACATCTTGGGAATGTTTGGAAACTGGGATTTGTCCTCCTCAAACTTCACCCTGTAGATCAGCGCTCCCAGCTGGAAAACCTCTTCCCGGGAACACTGGTGGTAACCACGGAGATACTTGGGAAGCTCCTGAAGAAAGAGCAGTGAGGAGGGTCAATACACTTAGACAAATACGCACACGCACGCGCACACCCACACGCACACACACACCTGGTAGTAGTGAAAGATGTAGTCAGCCATGGAGTCTTTCCCTGGCGTGGTATTGGTCCACAATTTCTTCATGAAGAAAACCTGATAGGTCAGTGAAGGCACTACACCTGCAGATGGACGATACCGAGAGATTCAGGACATACTTCTCATATTAATACATCAACATAGATGGCAAGTTCCCCAACCCAAGCTTAACCTTCCTCTAGCTTTAACCACAACATGTTGACAAACCTATAACATGAAACACCATGTTTGATAAAATATGTATGTGGCCCACTCCTGAAGGTGCTGAAATTTGGGCCATCAATAAATCCTTAGGATTAATATGGTGTGTCATTCTTTATTTATTTATTTTTTTCTGACCCCAATAATGTTGGATGCCTACAGGAAAGTTGAAAATAGACTTATTTAACTTGGGTCATTTTGTGTCACAGCCCAAAGTTGGTTTATTCAATTCTTTCAATTTGAGAGACTTTATAAAAATCATATTTTGATCAGAGTGAAACAGATCTGAGATGATATATGGTTGTTTCTCTGGAGCAAAATTTGAGAAGAGAAGTATGAGAAAATAAGCAATCCTTTTTCAGTGTTGAATAAAGCTAAGTTTTGTCTTGGAGAATTAAAGGTGATAAAGAAGAGATCTCATCTTGGATTTTCCGTTCCTGCGGGTAATCTTTCTACTGAATATAGGGCCCTCTACAGTCAACAAATGTCTTTACCGTCCTTTGCAGGTCTGGCTTTTTTGATCCAGTCGGTCAGATGTCTCACAAAGTCAAAGAAGAAATCCCCCTCAGGCACACTGATGACCTGGAAACAACCAGCAAAGGTCAAACACAAATATCAATAGAGTTACAGTGCACTCGGAAAGTTTTCAGACCCCTTGACTTTTCCCACATTTTGTTACATTATAGCCTTGTTCTATAAGGGGGCGACAGGTGGTTAGAGCGTTGGACTAGTAACCGTAAGGTTGCAAGATCGAATCCCCGAGCTGTCAAGGTAAAAATCTGTCGTTCTGCTCCTGAACAAGGTAGTTAACCCAACACGGTTCCTAGGCCATCATTGAAAATAGGAATTTGTTCTTAACTGACTTGCCTAGTTAAATAAAGGTAAAACGAAATTCATTTGTTTAATGTTCTCAGCAATCTACACACAATACCCCATAATGACAAAGCAAAAACAGGTTTTTAGAAATGTTTGCAAATTAAAAACTGAAATAACACATTTATATAAGTATTCAGACCCTTTACTCAGTACTTTGTTGACGCACCTTTGGCAGCGATTACAGCCTCAAGTCTTCTTGGGTATGATGCTATAAGCTTGGCACACCAGTATTTGGGGAGTTTCTCCCATTCTTCACTGCAGATCCTCTCAAGTTCTCTCAGGTTGGATGGGGAGCGTCACTGCACAGCTATTTTCAGGTCTCTCCAGAGATGAGAGTTCAAGACCGGGCTATGGCTGGGCCACTCAAGGACATTCAGAGACTTGTCCCGAAGCCACTCCTGCATTGTCTTGGTTGTGTGCTTTGTGTCGTTGTCCTGTTGGAAGGTGAACCTTTGCACCAGTCTGAGGTCCTGAGCGCTCTAGAGCAGGTTTTCAACAGGGGATCTCTCTGTACTTTATTCTGTTCATCTTTCTCTTGATCCTGACTAGTTTCTCTTGATCCCACAGCATGATGCTGCTGCCACCACCATGCTTCACCGTAGGGATGGTGCCAGGTTTCCTCCAGAAGTGACGTTTGGCATTCAGGCCAAAGAGTTCAATCTTGTTTTCATCAGACCAGAGAATATTGTTTCTCATGGTCTGAGAATCCTTTAGGTGCCTTTTGGCAAACTCCAAGCGGTCAGTCGCCTTTTACTGAGGAGTGGCTTTTGTCTGGCCACTCTACCATAAAGGCCCGATTGGTGGAGTGCTGCAGAGATGATTGTCCTTCTGGAAGGTTCTTCCATCTCCACAGAGGAACTCTGGAGCTCTGTTAGTGACCATCGGGTTCTTGGTCACCCTGAGGCCCTTCTCCCCCGATTGCTCAGTTTGGCCGGGCAGCCAGCTCTAGGAAGAGTCTTGGTGGTTCTAAACTTCTTCCATTTAAGAATGATGGAGGCCACTGTATTCTTGAGGATCTTCAATGCTGCAGCAATTATTTTGGACCCTTACACGGAATCCAAACCGGCTGCGCGCGTGCGCCATCGTGCGCTATCGTGCATAAATGTATTTTGCCACCCCACACCAAATGCGATCACGACACGCAGGTTAAAATATCAAAACAAACTCTGAACCAATGACATTAATTTGGGGACAGGTCGAAAAGCATTAAACACGTATGGCAATTTAGCTAGCTAGCTTGCACTTGCTAGCTAATGTTCATTTGTCCTATTTAGCTAGCTTGCTGTTGCTAGCTAATTTGTCCTGGGATATAAACATTGAGTTGTTATTTTACCTGAAATGCACAAGGACCTCTACTCCGACAATTAATCCACACATAAAACAACCAACCAAATCATTTCTAGTCATCTCTCCTCCTTCCAGGCTTTTTCATCTTTGAACTTATATGGTGATCGCATCTAAACTTTCATTGTATTATCATGACTTCCGGCAACACAGTTCGTATTTCAATCACATGGGGGTATAACCAATGAGATGGGCACGTGGGTACGTGCTTCTATAAACCAATGAGGAGATGACTTTCAGCGCGATCTGCGTCAGAAATAGGAACAACTTCCATTTTAGCCCTTGCAGACGCTCGTAGGCGCACGTGAGCAGTGTGGGTGCAATAATTTCTAACATTTATTTCCGCGCATGCGACGTGTCCGGTCTGGTCAGCTTGTAACCCAGATCTGTGCCTCGACACAATCCTGTCAAGGAGCTCTACGGATAATTCCTTCGAACTCGTGGCTTGCTCTGACATGCACTGTCAACTGTGGGACCTAATGTAGACAGGTGTGCCTTTTCAAATCATGTCCAATCAATTTAATTTACCACAGGTGGACTCCAATCAAGTTGTAGAAACATCTCAAGGATGATCAATGGAAACAGGATGGACCTGAGCTCAATTTCGAGTCTCATAGCAAAGTCTGAATATTTTTATGTAAATGTGATATTTCAGTTTGCAAAAATGTTATGTCTTAAAAGCTGTTTTTGCTTTGTCATTATGGGGTATTGTGTGTAGATTGGTGAGGGAAAATAACAATTTAATCAATTTTAGAAAAAGGCTGTAATGTAGAAAATGTGGAAAAAGTCAAGGGGTCTGAATACTTTCCGAATGCACTGTAATCTAGAATCTGTTGAATCATCCTCACATTCAGATTATATTCTGTGACAGTAGCGAAATCTTACTAAAATAACAAATTGGTGTGTAGGAGTTATAGAGGAGAATGGATAGAGTAGAGAGGTATCTTTAAACTATTAAGATCTGCATCTCACACTGTAATATATTATTTGGATGAATATTATTAAATTGTAACATTTTATATATGCAGTACCGTTCAAAAGTTTGGGGTCACTTAGAAATGTCCTTGTTTTTGAAAGAAAAGCACATTTTTTGTCTGTTAAAATTGATCAGAAATACAGTGTAGACATAGTTGATGTTGTAAATGACTATTGTAGCTGGAAACGGCAGATTAAAAAATATATATCTACATAGACGTACAGAGGCCCATTATCAGCAACCATCACTCCTGTGTTCCAATGGCACGTTGTGTTAGCTAATCCAAGTTTATCATTTTAAAAGGCTTATTGATCATTAGAAAACCCTTTAGCAATTATGTTAGCACAGCTGAAAACTGTTGTCCTGATTGAAGAAGCAATAAAACTGGCCTTCTTTAGACTAGTTGAGTATCTGGAGCATCAGCATTTGTGTGTTTGATTACAGGCTTAAAAAATGGCCAGAAACAAATACCTTTATTCTGAAACTCGTCAGTCTATTCTTGTTCTGAGAGGTTCTCGTACAACGCTGTGTACTACTCCCTTCACAAAACAGCGCAAACTGGCACTAACCAGAATAGAAAGAGGAGTGGGAGGCCCCATGTACATTAGAGTATCTATTTTGAGAAACAGACGCCTCACAAGTACAGGCAGCTTCATTAAATAGTACCCGCAAAACACGAGTCTCGACGTTAACAGTGAAGAGGCGACTCCAGGATGCTGGCCTTCTTGGCAGAATTCCTCTGTCCAGTGCCTGTATTCTTTTGCCCATCTTAATATTTTATTTTCATTGGCCAGTCTGAGATATGGCTTTTTCTTTGCAACTCTGCCTAGAAGGCCAGCGTCCTGGAGTCATCTCTTCACTGTTGACGTTGAGACTGTGTTTTTTTGCCGGTACTATTTAATGAAGTTGCCAGTTGAGGACTTGTGAGGCGTCTGTTTCTCAAACTAGAAACCCTAATCAAATCAAACTTTATTTGTCACATGCGCCGAATACAACAAGTGTTGACTTTACCGTGAAATGCTTACTTACAAGCTCTTAACCAACAGTGCAGTACAAGAAGAAGAAAATATTTACCAAGTAGACTAAAATAAAAAGTAGCACAATAAGAATAACATAACAAGGTTATATACAGGGGCACCGGTACCGAGTCAGTGTGCAGGGGGTACAGGCTAGTTGAGGTCATCTCTACATGTAGGTGGGGGCGAAGTAACTATGCATAGGTAACAAACAAACAGCGAGTAGCAGCAGTGTACAAAAGGAAGGGGGGGTCAAGGTAAATTGTCCGGTGGCGATTTTATGAATTGTTCAGCAGTCTTATGGCTTGGGGGTAGAAGCTGTTGAGGAGCCTTTTGGTCCTAGACTTGGCGCTCCGGTACTGCTTGCCGTGTGGTAGCAGAGAAAACAGTCTATAACTTGGGTGACTGGAGTCTCTGACAATTTTATGGGCTTTCCTCTGACACCGCCTATTATATAGGTCCTGGATAGCAGGAAGCTTGGCCCCAGTGATGTACTGGGCCGATCGCACTACCCTCTGTAGCGCCTTACGGTCAGATGCTGAGCAGTTGCCATACCAGACAGTGATGCAACCGGTCAGGAAGCTCTCAATGGTGCAGCTGTTGAACCTTTTGTGGATCTGGGGACCCATGCAAAATATTTTCAGTCTCCTGAGGGGGAAAAGGTTTTGTCGTGCCCTCTTCACGACTGTCTTGGTATGTTTGGACCATGATAGGTCATTGGTGATGTGGATACCAAGGAACTTGAATCTCTCGACCCGCACCACTCGTCGATGTTAATGGGGGCCTGTTCAGCCCGCCTTTTCTTGTAGACCACGATCAGCTCCTTTGTCTTTCTCACATTGAGGGAGAGGTTGTTGTTGGACCCTGATCCCTCTTTTGACGAACATATCAAGACTGTTTCAAGGACAGCTTTTTTACATCTACGTAACATTGCAAAAACCAGAAACTTTCTGTCCAAAAGTGATGCAGAAAAATGTATCCATGCTTTTGTCACTTCTAGGTTAGACTACTGCAATGCTCTACTTTCCGGCTACCCGGATAAAACACTAAATAAACTTCAGTTAGTGCTAAACACGGCTGCTAGAATCTTGGCTAGAACCAAAAAATATGATCCTATTACTCCAGTGCTAGCCTCTCTACACTGGCTTCCTGTTAAGGCAAGGGCTGATTTCAAGGTTTTACTGCTAACCTACAAAGCATTACATGGGCTTGCTCCTACCTATCTTTTCGATTTGGTCCTGCCGTACATAGCTACACGTACGTTACGGTCACAAGACGCAGGCCTCCTAACTGTCCCTAGAATTTCTAAGCAAACAGCTGGAGGCAGGGCTTTTTCCTATAGAGCTCCATTTTTATGGAATGGTCTGCCTATCCATGTGAGAGACGCAGACTCGGTCTCAACCTTTAAGTCTTTATTGAAGACTCATCTCTTCAGTAGGTCCTACGATTGAGTGTAGTCTGGCCCAGGAGTGTGAAGGTGAACGGAATGGCGCTGGAGCAACGAACCGCCCTTGTTGTCTCTGCCTGGCCGGTTCCCCTCTCTCCACTGGGATTCTCTGCCTCTAACCCTATTACAGGGGCTGAGTCACTGGCTTACTGGAGCTCTTCCATGTCGTTCCTAGGAGGGGTGCGTCACTTGAGTGGGTTGAGTCACTGACGTGATCTTCCTGTCTGGGTTGTGCCGTGGCGGAGATCTTTGTGAGCTATACTCGGCCTTGTCTCAGGATGGTAATTTGGTGGTTTAAGGTATCCCTCTAATGGTGTGGGGGCTGTGCTTTGGCAAAGTGGGAGGGGTTATATCCTGCCTGTTTGGCCCTGTCCGGGGGTATCTTAGGACGGGGCCATAGTGTCTCCCGACGCCTCCTGTCTCAGCCTCCAGTATTTATGCTGCAGTAGTGTATGTGTCGGGGGGCTAGGGTCAGTGTTATGTCTGGAGTATTTCTCCTGTCTTATCCGGTGTCCTGTGTGAATTTAAGTATGCTCTCTCTAATTCTTTCTTTCTCTCGGAGGACCTGAGCCCTATGACCATGCGTCAGGACTACCTGGCCTGATGACTCCTTGCTGTCCCCAGTCCACCTGGCCGTGCTGCTGCTCCAGTTTCAACTGGTCTGCCTGCGGCTAAGGAACTCTGACCTGTTCACCAGACGTGCTACCTGTCCCAGACCTGCTGTTTTCAACTCTCTATAGACAGCAGGAGCGGTAGAGATACTCTGAATGATCGGCTATGAAAAGCCAACTGACATTTACTCCTGAGGTGCTGACCTGTTGCACCCTCTACAACCACTGTGATTATTATTATTTGACCATGCTGGTCATCTATGAACATTTGAACATCTTGACCATGTTCTGTTATAATCTCCACCCGGCACAGCCAGAAGAGGACTGGCTACCCCTCATAGCCTGGTTCCTCTCTAGGTTTCTTCCTAGGTTCTGGCCTTTCTAGGGAGTTTTTGCTAGCCACCGTGCTTCTACACCTGCATTGCTTGCTGTTTGGGCTTTTAGGCTGGGTTTCTGTACAGCACTTTGAGATATCAGCTGATGTAAGAAGGGCATTATAAATACATTTGATTTGATTTGTAATTTCCACTTTGAAATTTCAGATTTTATTTTCCCTTACGAAAAATGTATCAACCCCTACAAAAATGTCCATTGATTTTAATCCACCTAATAATTTACATTTCTTGTTGCTGCAGGATTATTTTCCTGCTGTAGCAAATTGGCTGAAATTAACATCCTACATCTGTATATCCACCCATTTTTAACATTTGTGTTTTTTCATCAGAAATTAGTACTTATGGGTACCACTATTTGTGTGTAAAATATTACTTTTCTCAGAGACATCATACAACCAGATACGATCGGATTACAACCAGGTGAAGTCTTTTTTCATGAAGTCATAAAGAATTCAGGGAAATATGTCATATTTTGGTTGTTATCTGGTCATATAAGCAGATTACAACCAGTTGAATATGTCATGTTTAAAAGACATCCTTTAACAACCTGTATACAACCTGACCATGACCTCACAAAGCATGTCCTAATGACCTCATTGCAACCATATCCTAGTAGTGTACTGTACCTTGTCAGTGATCTTGACAAACAGGCTGAAGCCCTCGGAGGACTTGAGGAGTAGTCTGCCTGAGATGTTCAGACAGAAATCTTTGGCCTTGGTACTTGACTCCACTTCGAAAGCCTGTGGGGGAAAAACTGTCATATTTACACCATTTTTATAAAGTGACCACACAAAATATTCCAGATATTAATAAGTCAGCGTGTGTGCTGTTTTTGTCCCTGTACTCAACGTTTTGGGCCTCAACGAGCCATTGCTACTTTGTAATGACCTCTCACCTCGTCTGTGTCATCGGGGAAGTACACTTTGTGAAAGATTTGTGTGGTCTTGTGCTGGATGGCCTCCACCTCCACCAGGTGAGGTGGGTACTTCCTGGATCCGTTACTGTATTGGTAAGGAGAGAGCACTATGGGTACAGAACATTATAGGTACTGTAGTACATCATGCTACAATTACTGTTGGACTGTTAGTTCACCCAGGGGAAGACAAGAGATAGACAAAGGAAGGAATATGAGTAAGGAGGCATGGATCTTGAGTCGATCTCTAGTTAGGAGCTGAATCCACACAAGTAACTCAAACTTTTGCCTAAATCTGGCATGGATCTCAAATTACGATTCAGCCCTATTGCCTAAATATGTCATCATTTTTTTTCTCTGTTTACATGGCTGAGAAACCTTTATAAATGGCAAAAATACTTATAACCAAATGGTTAAACACGTAATGTGTGTAATGTCGGAACACTTAAAGTAAATACACTGTACAAGTGGGTTATCCCTACCGTAATGCCTTCTGGAGTCTCTGCATGCAGTCAGGGGCGAGGGGGTGATGCTTCTTAGCCTGGAGGAACTTCTGAACGTGGGGTAGCAGAATGTTACTGGGCGGGAACAGACCTGCACACAGCCACAGCAGCTCCCAGCCCTTCTCCTCGCTGTACCTGCGCGCGCGCGCGCGCGCACACACACACACACACACACACACACACACACACACACACACACACACACACACACACACACACACACACACACACACACACACACACACACACACACACACACACACACACACACACACACACACACACACACACACACACACACACACACACACACACACACACACACAACATGGTCAATCCCCATATGACCATAACTTCCCTGGGAGAGTAGATGTGTATGTCGACTGTAGTCTCAGACATACTTGATGTGATTCTCAGTGAGCTGTTTGAGGATCTGACAGTAGATCTCGTCTTTGAGTGGCTCCGCCTTCAGCGCTCCCTCAAAGATCTGGTCGGTCAGCTCGTTGACCGAACGCGCTCGCTTGGACGGGTAGTCACCCATATACTTCAACAAGGGTGCAGGGGAGAGGTCAAGGACCATAAACAGACATTGACCTCAAGACTAGGCACGTTAAACACAGACATAATACTATGATGCAGTACAACATAATATACATAATGCTAAATATAACATGTTGAAGTTTGCATCAGATTTAAAGGGATTGTTTACCCAAATTACACAATAGTTTCCTTACCCATAAGCAATCTATGGCCAAAGTAAGACAGCAATCCATGCTTTGTTTTAGTTTACCTGGCCACTGTCTCCAAATGCTAACTATTTTGCATTTTTGTCAAAAGATCTATGCAAGTTCATATCCCTGATATTAGCATATTTCACATTTCATGTTTAAATCATCCTACAGTGTTCAAAATAAAGTTACTTTAAGATTATTTGGACATGAAGCGTGAAAAAGTAATTGATACACAATGGCTGCAAGGCAGTAAAGATATCGATGAAGGCCAGTTGAGCCTCCTGGGAGAGCTCCTCGTGGGCCAGCACCTTCTTCAGTAGGGGCTGTTTGAGGGGCTCCCTGGCACAGCACCACAGACGCTCCTTCCCGCGGCCCTTAGTGATCATTACCCTGCTCAGAGTGCTCTTGGGAGGGGATCTGGAGGGGTGGAGTAGGGGTGGATAGGAAGAAGGGAGGGGGAAATATGGATGAAGGGAACAGAGAGGGATGAGTGGAACAGAATGTGTGTGTGTGTGTGTGTGTGTGTGTGTGTGTGTGTGTTGAGTGAGTGAGTGAGTGAGTGAGTGAGTGAGTGAGTGAGTGAGTGAGTGAGTGAGTGGCTACCTGAAGTAATCGTAGGAGAACTCCTCTAGGGTGTAGGGCTTGACCTTGTCCTCACTCTCAGCAAGGGCCAGCTGGGACAGGTTTATGGACTCTCTTCTCTGGTCTGGAGTCATAGTCACCAGAGCCTAGCAGAGAGAGAGAGGGGGTTGGAGATGGAGGGAGGGAGGGAGGGAGCGAGAGAGGAGAGAGAGAAGGAGAGAGAGCAAAGGAAGAAAAGGAGAGGGAGAGAGTGAGATGGAGAGAAAAGGGAGGGGAAATGGAGAGGGAAGGGAGTAGAGAGGATGAAAGAGACAAGTTGGGAGAGTGGAGAGAGAAAGAAAGACATACAGTCACAAAAAAGAGCTTCAGTAAACTACAGAATGAGAGCTGTAAAGACAGGTTGAAGCATGAATACCTGAGGACATCATCAACACCACCACCATATTGTCATACTGTGGTATAAATTCTTCAAGATTCCATAGATTTCCAAAATGATCCATTAATGATAATTCGTTTCTAAAAGATCCTGGAACTTTGGAAATGTACAGAGAATTTTGTAACCCTATGAGGTCACTCACCACGATGTCATACTGCGGCCGGGTTACGGTGGGCAGGACGTAGACGCAGTCGGCTGGGAAGTCCCCCTGTTGCTTGGTCCTGTCATTGACCCCGTGGGCCCACCCCGAGGTCATGACCTGCTCGCCACAGTGCTCGTCCAATAGGATCAGGTCGCCCTTGGAAAAACTGAGGAAGGTGGAGTCCTCGCCGCCCGCTACAGGAACACAACATTCAATTCAATGTACCTTAATGTCTCCTGTGATGGAACGTCATGTGTGGTGGTTGGTAAATACAACTTAAGGAGGTATCGCGTGTGCGGGAGTTATAAAAGTTAGATTTATCTACAATGGTAAATGCAAGACACACATTCATTACTAGGGGACAGCTCGAGATCGAATTTGAATACTGAAACAATATTGCAAAAGTCAGAGAGACAGACAGCAAAGATTATACAAATATCCGCTGTTTAAAACAAAATCTTAGTTTAAAAGAAATGTGAGGTAATGTCTAGATGCTTTTTATAGTGGAGATCAACCTCTGGAGATTAAGGGCTTGACAATCTGGACCCCCTATTTCTGAAACTGTCTGCCGCCATTGTCGCACCCCCTATTACCAGCCTGTTCAACCTCTCTTTCGTATCATCTGAGATCCCCAAGGATTGGAAAGCTGCCGCGGTCATCCCCCTCTTCAAAGAGGGAGACACCCTGGACCCAAACTGTTACAGACCTATATCCATCCTGCCCTGCCTATCTAAGGTCTTCGAAAGCCAAGTCAACAAACAGATCACTGACCATCTCGAATCCCACCGTACCTTCTCCGCTGTGCAATCCGGTTTCCGAGCCGGTCACGGGTGCACCTCAGCCACGCTCAAGGTACTAAACGATATCATAACCGCCATCGATAAAAGACAGTACTGTGCAGCCGTCTTCATCGACCTGGCCAAGGCTTTCGACTCTGTCAATCACCATATTCTTATCGGCAGACTCAGTAGTAGTAGCCTCGGATTTTCTAATGACTGCCTTGCCTGGTTCACCAACTACTTTGCAGACAGAGTTCAGTGTGTCTAATCGGAGGGCATGTTGTCCGGTCCTCTGGCAGTCTCTATGGGGGTACCACCGGGTTCAATTTCTCGGGCCGACTCTTTTCTCTGTATATATCAATGATGTTGCTCTTGCTGCGGGCGATTCCCTGATCCACCTCTACGCAGACGACACCATTCTGTATACTTCTGGCCCTTCCTTGGACACTGTGCTATCTAACCTCCAAACGAGCTTCAATGCCATACAACACTCCTTCCGTGGCATCCAACTGCTCTTAAACGCTAGTAAAACCAAATGCATGCTTTTCAACCGTTCGCTGCCTGCACCCGCACGCCCGACTAGCATCACCACCCTGGACGGTTCCGACCTAGAATATGTGGACATATATAAGTACCTAGGTGTATGAGGGCCCGACGTCCACAGGTGGGGGTTACAGCCCAACACCGTGCAGGACGTTTGGCATTTGCCAGAGAACACCAAGATTGGCAAATTCGCCACTGGGGCCCTGTGCTCTTCACAGATGAAATCAGGTTCACACTGAGCACATGAGCACATGTGACAGACGTGACAGAGTCTGGAGACGCCGTGGAGAACGTTCTGCTGCCTGCAACATCCTCCAGCATGACCGGTTTGGCGGTGGGTCAGTCATGGTGTGGGGTGGCATTTCTTTGTGGGGCCGCACAGCCCTCCATGTGCTCGCCAGAGGTAGCCTGACCGCCATTAGGTACCGAGATGAGATCCTCAGACCCCTTGTGAGACCATATGCTGACACAGGCACATTTGTGGCCTGCTGGAGGTCATTTTGCAGGGCTCTGGCAGTGCACCTCCTTGCACAAAGGCGGAGGTAGCGGTCCTGCTGCTGGGTTGTTGCCCTCCTACGGCCTCCTCCACGTCTCCTGATGTACTGGCCTGTCTCCTGGTAGCGCCTCCATGCTCTGGACACTACGCTGACAGACACAGCAAACCTTTTTGCCACAGCTCGCATTGATGTGCCATCCTGGATGAGCTGCACTACCTGAGCCACTTGTGTGGGTTGTAGACTCCGTCTCATGCTACCACTAGAGTGAAAGCACCGCCAGCATTCAAAAGTGACCAAAACATCAGCCAGGAAGCATAGGAACTGAGAAGTGGTGTGTGGTCACCACTTGCAGAACCATTCCTTTTTTGGGGGTGTCTTACTAATTGCCTATAATTTCCACCTTTTGTCTATTCCATTTGCACAACAGCATGTGAAATTTATTGTCAATCAGTGTTGCTTCCTAAGTGGACAGTTTGATTTCACAGAAGTGTGATTGACTTGGAGTTACATTGTGTTGTTTAAGTGTTCCCTTAATTTTTTTGAGCAGTGTATATACATTAATGGTCAAAGGTTTTAGAAAACCTACTCATTCAAGGGTTTTTCTTTATTTTTACTATTCTCTACGTTGTAGAATAATAGTAAAGACATCAAAACTATGAAATAACATATGGAATCGTGTAGTAACCAAAAAAGTGTTAAACAAATCAAAATATATTTTATATTTGAGATTCTTCAAATACCACTTGCCTTGACAGCTTTGCACACTCTTGGCATTCTCTCAACCAGCTTCACCTGGAATGCTTTTCCAACAGTCTTGAAGGAGTTCCCACATATGCTGAGCACTTGTTGGCGCCTTTTCCTTCACTCTGCGGTCCAACTCATCCCAAACCATCTCAATTTGGTCGAGGTCGGGGGATTGTGGAGGCCAGGTCATCTGATGCAGCACTCCATCGCTCTCCTTCTTGGTAAAATAGCCCTTACACAGCCTTTAGGTGTGTTGGGTCATTGTCCTGTTGAACAATTATAGCCCCACTAAGCCCAAACCAAATGGGATGGCGTATCGCTGCGAATGCTGTGGTAGCCATGCTGGTTAAGTGTGCCTTGAATTCTAAATAAATCACAGACAGTGTCACCAGCAAAGCACCCCCACACCAAAACACCTCCTCCTCCATGCTTTACGGTGGGAAATACACATGCGGCGATCATCCGCTCACCCACGCCACATCTCACAAAGACACGGCGGTTGGAACCAAATATCTCTAATTTGGACTCCAGACCAAATAACTATGTGAAGCATTTATTTGGGCTGCAATTTCTGAGACTGGTAAATCTAATGAACTTATCCTCTGCAGCAGAGGTAACTCTGGGTCTTCCTTTCCTGTGGCGGTCATCATGAGAGCCAGTTTCATCATAGAGCTTGATGGTTATTGCGACTGCACTTGAAGAAACTTTCAAAGTTCTTGACATTTTCCGTTTTGACTGACCTTCATGTCTTAAATAAGGATGGACTGTCATTTCTCTTTGCTTATTTAAGCGGTTCTTGACATAATATTGACTTGGTCTTTTACCAAATAGGGCTATCTTCTGTATACCCCCCTACCTTGTCACAACACAACTGATTGGCTCAAACGCATTAAGAAGGAAAGAAATTCCACAAATTAACTTTTAAGGCACACCTGTTAATTGAAATGCATTCCAGGTGACTACCTCATGAAGCTAGTTGAGAGTGCCAAGAGTGTGCAAAGCTGTCATCAAGACAAAGAGTGGCTACTTTGAAGAATTGTTTAACACTTTTTTGGTTACTACATGAGTCCATATGTGTTATTTCATAGTTTTGATGTCTTCACCTTTATTCTACAATGTAGAAAATAGTAAAAATAAGGAAAAGCCTTTGAATGAGTAGGTGTTTTAAAACCTTTGACTGGTACTGTATATATATAAAAATACAGCGGGTTAGAGCAGATTAACCCTAAAACATCAATATCAACACACAATTACAACACAATTAATATAGCTTTTTTCACTGCTGTGGTTTAGAAGATAAAACATGAAATGGAGCCATTCCCTCTTTGAAAAAGAGACATACATTATAAAAATTACACAGAGTTGCTTCTCATATTGTAGTCTGTATAAGAAAACACCTACAAGATCACAGTAATTTACCATACTTGGAAAACATGACCTGTTCTTAATTGAAAAGTGTTGCCAATGTGGACCAATGTGCATTGCCCCTGTTTATTAACCTAATAGGATAAAGTAAATAAGATCTAGTAGGTTACTTACCGGGGTTGGGGCAGTCCAGCAGCGCCACCACAAACTTTGACCTCTTCCTGAGGCCCTCCAGGAAGGTCACGACGAGGTCGCGTATGTCCTCGGCATTATTGGAGGTGAAAGTGTACTCGTCTCCTTTGATGGTGGCCAGCGAGAAGCTCTGGCCCTGGAGCTTACCACCTCTGTCAAGGGAAATGATTCTTACAATATCAAAACAATGTCACAATTAAAATATAATTTCATATATATTTTATATCTTATTTAGGTCTTTACATGTGTATATATTGTGGCATACCGCGGACAAGCCACCAGGGGGAGACTCATCACGTGGCAGTGGCTCCCTCTGCTGGACGTGCCAGGTCTCGACGGGTCCTCCGGCCAGGACTAATTGGGGCTGATTGAGGCTGGTGAGTAATCAAGGGCTTATTGCTCACCAGCCGTACGGGGCCCATAAAGCTGCCAGAAGGGCAGCATACAGGAGGGTTGTAGGTAGTGAGAGGTTGCTACTGGATAGAGGTCGTCACGGTCTGCTAGAACCGAGGGGCTCAGTGTTCCACCCCAGAGGAGACAGCATTCCCTAGGGCCCAGACGGCGGTAATCCGGCAGAGGACTCCTGGAGGAGACCTGTTTCTTTTCTTTTGCTTTATTGTTTTAAATAAACACCCTTGAAACTGAGGTATCACACTTGTCTCCGTGTCGGATCTGTGTAAATATCTAGATCAAACCCCTTGGTCTACCACAAGTGGTGGAGAATGCGGGCAATCTGACAATGTGGTCAGACCAGGGTTGACGTTTACGCAGTATCAGCATGGATGAGTTGATAGCTCAGTTTGTTTGGGCCCAACAAGCACAACAGGACATTCAGGAACCAACGCTGGAAGAACAGCGTCTAAAGAATGTCCGCAAGCTGCGAGGAGAAACGCAGACCGAGTCGCATCAAGCTAACGACATCGAGACCTACTTCTGCACATTCGAATGGACAGCACTCCGGGAAGGATGGCCCAAGGTGAAGTTGGCAAGTCTGCTGGCCCCGTTTCTGTCTGGAGATGCTCAAAAGACATATTATGACCTCAACACCGAACAGGCGGATATCTCCGACTGTCTCAAGAGGGAGGTACTCAGACGCTACGGGTACAGCCTGGCCCATTGGGCCCAACTGGTCCACAACTGGAGGTTCGTGGCTGAAGCTTCCCCCCGAGCCCAGATGAGCGACCTACTGTGCATCACCAGGGCATGGCTCCTAACAAACGTAGCCATCCCCGTTATCAACAAAGTGGTTATGGATCGCTTCTTACGGGCGCTACCTCACGACATGAAGAGGGCGGCAAGCCTACGTATGCCCCAGACCTTGGACGACCTCTTGGGAGCCGTGGAGATGCACCAGAATACTGAGGCCCTGCTGAAGGGGACGCAGGCCAAGTCCGAGAGCCGTCGGTGGGGACGAAAGGACAACCCCACCACGTACTCCCCAATCTGACAGTCAGGCGGGCTAAAGGACTGCAGACCCACGGAGAGACAGCCGAGGCAGAGTCCACCTGCTGCAGACAACCTTAGGTGGACGGAGACCAAAGGAGGTGATTTGAGTGTGGCGCCCGGGGGCACCTCACATGGAGTTGCCCGGGTCGAGAAGAGTTGATGCCATCAGCTGGCCCAGAAGACAAGCTGGGCGCAGGAGTAAACTATGTCATCTTCTGTTGGGCCCACGGCGAACGACTAGCACCCACGGTCCCGGTGAAAGTCGCTGGTCACGAACCCCACACTCTGTTGGATTCCGGGAGTGTGGTAACGCTCGTACAAATGCCGGTGACCGACGAGAGCGGGGACGGACCGTCGCACGCGGCCCGGAAGCAAGCGGTTGCCAACCCCGTGTCTACGGATCCGAAGTTGGGGTCCGAGGGGCGCCGGAACCAACCTCACCTGGTGAACAACCAGAGGAGGGTTGTAGGTAGTGATAGGTTGCTACCAGATAGACTTACTCACAGTCTGCTAGAATTGAGGGGCTCGGTGTTCTACCCCAGAGACAGCATTCCCCGGTGCCCAGAAAGCAGCAATCCGGAAGAGGTCTCCTGGAGGAGAACTGTTTCTTTTTCTTTATTGTTTTAAATAAACACCCTTAACTGAGGTGTGTCAATGTCTGATTTGTGTAAAAGTCTAGATCAAACCCCCTGGTCTGCCACAGTAAATACACTGCTCAAAAAAATAAAGGGAACACTAAAATAACACATCCTAGATCTGAATGAATGAAATATTCTTATTAAATACTTTTTTCTTTACATAGTTGAATGTGCTGACAACAAAATCACACAAAATGTATCAATGGAAATCAAATTTATCAACCCATGGAGGTCTGGATTTGGAGTCACACTCAAAATTAAAGTGGAAAACCACACTACAGGCTGATCCAACTTTGATGTAATGTCCTTAAAACAAGTCAAAATGAGGCTCAGTAGTGTGTGTGTCCTCCACGTGCCTGTATGACCTCCCTACAACGCATGGGCATGCTCCTGATGAGGTGGCGGATGGTCTCCTGAGGGATCTCCTCCCAGACCTGGACTAAAGCATCCGCCAACTCCTGGACAGTCTGTGGTGCAACGTGGCGTTGGTGGATGGAGCGAGACATGATGTCCCAGATGTGCTCAATTGGATTCAGGTCTGGGGAACGGGCGGGCCAGTCCATAGCATCAATGCCTTCCTCTTGCAGGAACTGCTGATACACTCCAGCCACATGAGGTCTAGCATTATCTTGCATTAGGAGGAACCCAGGGCCAACTGCACCAGCATATGGTCTCACAAGGGGTCTGAGGATCTCATCTCGGTACCTAATGGCAGTCAGGCTACCTCTGGCGAGCACATGGAGGGCTGTGCGGCCCCACAAAGAAATGCCACCCCACACCATGACTGACCCACCGCCAAACCGGTCATACTGGAGGATGTTGCAGGCAGCAGAACGTTCTCCACGGCGTCTCCAGACTCTGTCACGTCTGTCACATGTGCTCAGTGTGAACCTGCTTTCATCTGTGAAGAGCACAGGGCCCCAGTGGCGAATTTGCCAATCTTGGTGTTCTCTGGCAAATGCCAAACGTCCTGCACGGTGTTGGGCTGTAAGCACAACCCCCACCTGTGGACGTCGGGCCCTCATACCACCCTCATGGAGTCTGTTTCTGACCGTTTGAGCAGACACATGCACATTTGTGGCCTGCTGGAGGTCATTTTGCAGGGCTCTGGCAGTGCTCCTCCTGCTCCTCCTTGCACAAAGGCGGAGGTAGCGGTCCTGTTGCTGGGTTGTTGCCCTCCTACGGCCTCCTCCACGTATCCTGATGTACTGGCCTGTCTCCTGGTAGCGCCTCCATGCTCTGGACACTACGCTGACAGACACAACAAACCTTCTTGCCACAGCTCGCATTGATGTGCCATCCTGGATGAGCTGCACTACCTGAGCCACTTGTGTGGGTTGTAGACTCCGTCTCATGCTACCACTAGAGTGAAAGCACCGCCAGCATTCAAAAGTGACCAAAACATCAGCCAGGAAGCATAGGAACTGGGAAGTGGTCTGTGGTCACCACCTGCAGAACCACTCCTTTTTTGGGGGTGTCTTGCTAATTGCCTATAATTTCCACCTGTTGTCTATTACATTTGCACAACAGCATGTGAAATTTATTTTCAATCAGTGTTGCTTCCTAAGTGGACAGTTTGATTTCACAGAAGTGTGATTGACTTGGAATTACATTGTGTTGTTTAAGTGTTCCCTTAATTTTTTTGAGCAGTGTATATATATTCAGTTGCTGTGTACATTACAACTGTGGAAAAACTATAAAAAGTATTGAATTATGTTTTATATAATTACAAGATATCAATGAATAGTAGGTACAACCAAGTGAATGAAAACATATCTAATTATCATTGACAAATAATGACTACAGTCTATTGGGAGAGAGGAATCGTAGCAGCATTACCTGCTACTGGACACATTAGTGATCTCTGGGAAAGAGAGTTCCAAAAGGACCTGCTCCTGCTCATCCACAAAATAGACCCCGGTCCAGTTCACCGCCACAATGACGTCATTCTTAGGCAGGCTGGGCCCTGACGGGTTCAAAAGTGACTTAGATGTCATTTCAACCTACATTTAGTCATGATATTATGGATACGATACAGGTATTTCACAGAAATATCATTAGTGTTACATCCATTGCACTACATTGGCCATAAATATCAACAGACTTACCTGAAAATTTGAAGGCCTCGTAGAAGCGTGAGAAGAGTAAAGGCCACTTGAAACGAGCAAAGTCAACCACATCTTCCTTCACCCTCTGAGGGTCCAACCTCTTCTGGGTGTAGACTCCCTGGGGGAGTGGAGGGGTTAGCGAGACTATTTGAGAACTGTGTGTGAGAGGGTGTGTACTGTTCATAGGACAATATAGTCAAGTTGTAGTGGTAAAAAACAAAGGTGGGTAAACACTGAATGCCGATTGAGATGACGGGTGACGATTAACATAAAAGCTAATTCAGAAACTATAATTTGGCTCAGTAGATGTTTAAATGCTATTCACTGTGGAAACAGCATTTATGCATGTTTACCCTCCACTACATCCCTGAACATAATGATGAATAGTTCGTAGGACAAAGAGCATGAGACAGGCACTGAAACTGATTTTGGGTCCGAAAGTGAAAGGCGCTGAAACTGATCCTTGGGGTACACCTACCTTTTTGTGGGCGGCGACAACTAGCTGGGCCCACTTGTCATTGGTCTTGGCAGAGCTGATTTCGCGGTCAGGGATGTAGGATGGGATGAGGTTGAGGAGGCGCTCCTGGAGAATCCCAGAGCCGTAGTCTATGTAGTACTGCTGAGATGCCAGCTCCGCCAGATCCTCATCCTGAGCGAGAGAGAGGGAAATTGAGAGAGGGAGAGTGGGTAGATGGAGTGGGAGAGAAGGGGAAGGAGCTTTAATACTTTACAAAAACATTAGGCATGAATGTGCTTTCATACTGTACATTAGCATGAAATGAATCTCACATAAAAACGCCATCTCACATAATTCATCAACCTAGCACAGAGAGAGGACGAGTGGAAAATAGACCAATAGACTAAAAATAACTATAGTTCTGAAATTCCCTAAATCTGACCCCCCCACACTAACCTCTCTCCTCATACATGCCTTCATCCCTCTGCCCTTATGCCCCACTAACCCTCTCGCAGCGGTACTCGCCGAACTTGACCCCACGGACTGTCTGCTGGTAGATGAGGTTGGTGGCCACGCTGTCTTCGCCAGGATTGTGCCAGGGAGTGAAGATCTCCTTCCTGAAGAACAGGCGCCATGGGGCATTCCTCTCCTGGGCTCCCTGCTCCTTGGCGTACTGCTCACACTGCGACACAGCGTCCATCACATGGTCGCTGCTGCTCCCCAATGAGGATACCTGGGGGGATGGATCGACATTTGACATTGGGCTCGATAGCTTCTCAAACAAGTTTGTGACCGTGTGTGTATGTATGAATGAGTGAAAGTGAGTGAGTGAATGCGTGGCTGCATGTATACGTGTGTGTGAGGTCCAGTCAAGTACCTTGTCGAACAGGGCGATGTAGAGGGAGAAACCGAAGCGGTCTTGGAGGCTGATTTTGTCTGCCAGGGCATTACATAGCTCGCTGGCCGTGGTGGCTGAGTCGGTCAGCAGGGTCTTAGTGGTACCATCCATGAAGGTTACCGGTAACATGATGGGCTTCTTCGACTTAGTGGCCTGAAAGCGAGGGATGATTATTTTGGATTAAAAAACAACTCCAGGCTAAACTTGAAAGTCTAAGATACAAGATAGAAAGTATGTAGAAATGACCTATACTGTATATCTGGTAATAACTGCCCTTTTTCTGGCATGCAAATTGATTTCAATTAACAAAAAATCTGCGCCGCTCCCCGAAAGCATTATCTGTATTTAGGTCTCGGGCCAAGACGTCATAGCAGTCGAAAGCAGAATATGATGGTAGAGGAATAATGGCAGACACGTGAGTGGAACGAAGCTTCCTCTAGAGGCCTAGACACTGATTTAAGGTCAGTTTTGCCCCTAATAATCAGGTTTAGAACTTCCCCCGTGGTTCAATTATCTTAGATCTTTGCGTACCTGCAGCTCGAGCCAAGATGGCGGCTGGGTTCTGGTGCGATTCACAAAGGTCCTCCTCAACCTCTCCTCGCAGTATGGAGCGTAGCCTGGCGGACCACTGATCATGAATGTACGCAAATACTGAAGGAAAGAAAGGAAGGGGGGAGAGAGAAAGGGGAGAGAGGGGGGAGAGTGTCAGGGGGTAAAGTTTACATCAATGAGACATTCTGGGGCATATTCAGTGGATCCACTTCGAATTCAACAGAAATTGGCCTAGACAGATTTGAGTGGTGTGTGTTTGTAAGTGAGTATGTGCGTGTGTGCATGTGTGTGTGTGTTCGCACACATGTGTATGAACACATGTGTGTATACGCTGTGTGTGTGTTATCAAAAAGACAAGGATCTTACTTTGACAAACTTCTCAGAGGGAGCGAAGCAGCCAGCGCAGAGAGAGAGCAGGATCCAACCACGGGCATGGCTACTCTTTGACGGGTTCTGGGTCAGCTGCTTGCAGATCTGACAGTAGATCTCATCTCTGGTGAAGGACACAACAGCCAGCCAATCACAACCACCATCAGATCATGAGCAGCAAAAACCACAAGCCAATCACACGGACCATAAGTAGTAAGTCAGAACCAGGACACATACTGATGATGTTTAGTGTCCCCATATCCAAACTAGCATACCACTCAGAATACAAGTCCAATACATTACTTAAATCTTTTTTTGTGACGGGTGAAAACAAAATGGTGGAAGCTCAGATCATAAATGAAGGAAGGGAGCATGGAGAGGACAGATTGATAGGTCACCTGAGGGCGGGCCTTAGGATGCCGTTGCCAATGATAAAGTGAAGCTTCTCCAGGTTGGATGTGGGCCGGTCCTCCAGCATGCTGTTCCCCTGTAGGCTGTAATCGCCGTCAGTCAAACGCCGGGTCACCTATAGAGGAGAAAGAGGCGAGGCCAACAGGGAACAGTCATGTCATTGGTGATTCCTTCCATTCTGTAAGTTATTGGTATTGGTAAATGCTGAGTTGGCATCGGGGTTTGAATTACAGGGGTGCCCAGAGATTCTGAACACTCCTATAACAAATCAGATGACCCCATATAATCTGTCAAATATTAGCATGGGCATATCCATAAGCAGTAACACGAATGTTGGTCTAACCCACCATCTTTGGGATTGTGTGGCTCAGTTGGTGGTAGCATGACGCTGCTAACTGATATATATTATTATAATATACTGTATATTATGATGATAGCTATAATGAGACAAACCTCCTCAGTGATTTTGGACTTCCTCTTCAAGGTGAGAGAGACCAGCTTGTGTCTCACACTGTTCTTCTTCTGCCCACCACCTTCAATGGAGCTGTTCTGTAAGAGGGAGAGAGGGGTGTAGATGAGCTTTATGTTGTCTGTCTGGTCTGTCCGTCTGTGTCCTGGATGGCATACACAAAAAAATCCACCCATTCTACCAACGCCCTCCTGCTAATCTCCTTAACCGCTCCCTTAGACCAGTGTTTCTCAAACCCTGGTCCTGGGGACCCAAAGGGGTGCACCAACGTACCTGACTCCAATAATCAAAGGCTTGATAAGTTAATTAGTTGAATCAGGTGTCTGAGTGCTAGGGCAAAACCCAAAATGGACACACCTATGGATCCCCAGGACCAGGATTGAGAAACACTGACTTAGGCCTAATTTTACCTTACATAAGTAAACAATACAAGAATGCAATTAGCAACACAACTACGCCATTTTACGTGGCTTATTGCGTTCTTATGTTGCGTATTTGTGTTGTTGTATAAAATAGGCTTCAAACACTTCCTATTACGTTCTCCCTCCAAGTCACATCTTCTCCTGTCCCATTTTACTCTGAATACCTCAAAAGCACACTTTACTACTCCTCCCCCGACTCAACTCCACATCCTCTCAGGTCCTCCCTTTCTCCCCTGCTCTGCCCACCCTGCTCTTCCCACCTACATTCGATCCCTTCCCTTCTCTCTACTCCCCTCTCTCACCAAGGTTTGGGGGAAGGGAAGTTGATCCTGGATCTGTACCTACGGGAAGCGTCACTCCAGAGCTCCCCCTCACCTCTCCCTCCACAGTCTGGAGCTCCTGCAGCTCTCTCTTGTAGAACCTCTTTCTTCCTCTTTCCCCTTCCTCTCTCCCTTCCCTCACCTCTAACTCCACAGTCTGGAGCTCCTGCAGCTCTCTCTTGTAGGACCTCTTTTTTTCTCTCTCCCTTCCCTCACCTCTCCCTCCACAGTCTGGAGCTCCTGTAGTTCTCTCTTGTAGGTCCTCTTGCCCAGCGTCTCGTAGATCTTGGTCATGACAGGGATTTTCTCAGAGCCGTCAATGATGGCGATGTGGTACTTGGGCTCGGGCAGGTCCCCCATGAACCTCAGCACTGTGATCCACACTGCCAGCGCTGCCTGGGGGGGGGGGGGGGGGGGGGGGGGGCATGATTACATGCAGTCTGTAGACTAAAACTGACAGCAATCTTTGGTTTTGTTTGGCTGGCTGCGGTCACATGCTAACATTAGTATGCTTGTCCAAAAAACAATTTGATATCCCCCAAATTAGCATGTTCTTAATTTTCTGCCAATCATCTTTGAAAAGGAAAAGGCACAACACTTGCTGGCCATTAAAAACAAATTGTTTTATTTAAGCGAAGTCACAAAAAAAAGCTTGACATTTCGGTCATCAACGGCCTTCATTAGAACCAGATGAAGGCCATTGAGGGATGAAATGTGAAGCTTTAGTGGAACTGACAGCGTTTAACTTTTTATTTAACCTTTATTTAACTAGGCAAGTCAGTTATGAACAAATGCTTATTTTACAATGACTGCCTACCCCGGCCAAACCCTCCCCTAACCCGGCCGACACTGGGCCAATTGTGAGCCGCCCTATGGGACGGCCGGTTGTGATACAGCCCGGGATCGAACCAGGGTATGTAGTGATGCCTCTAGCACTGAGATGCAGTGCCTTAGACCGCTGCACAACTCGGGAGCCTAATTTATGCTTCAAAACCAACTTTATAAGAGGTTTTAAAAATAGGTTATATTGACTCAAAATTCCATGACATATGTAACAGTATAAACTTTACGTCGTCCCCTCGCCCCGACACGGGCTCGAACCAGGGACCCTCTGCACACATCAACAACGGTCACCCACGAAGCAGCGTTACCCATCGCTCCACAAAGGCCGCGGCCCTTGCAGAGCAAGGGGCAACACTACTTAAGTCTCAGAGCAAGTGATGTAACTGATTGAAACGCTACTAGCGCGTACCCGCTAACTAGCTAGCCATTTCACATCCGTTACACTCACCCCCCTTTCAACCTCCTCCTTTTCCGCAGCAACCAGTGATCCGGGTCAACAGCATCAATGTAACAGTATAACTTTAAACCGTCCCCTCGCCCCGACACGGGCGCGAACCAGGGACCCTCTGCACACATCAACAACGGTTGCCCACGAAGCACGGTCGTTACCCATCGCTCCACAAAGGCCGAGGCCCTTGCAGAGCAAGGGGAAACCCTACTTAAGTCTCAGAGCAAGTGACGTAACTGATTGAAATGCCACTAGCGCGTACCCGCTAACTAGCTAGCCATTTCACATCCGTTACACATACAGTAATGCATTGTTGGCAGAATAGATGGACGCAGTTCAATGAATGATTAATATAATTCACCAATACATTTCTTGGTAGTTAAAAAAATATTGCTATCAGGTTGTAAATCACAGCTGGGCTGGTACATTGTTTGCTGCCTGCATCCATTCTGGATGCACCGTTTCAGTTTCAATGACTCAGTATGTTGAACAAAAATGGATGACTTGTAATTAAGGCCAGGAATGTCAATACAATCAAACTAGCAAGGGCAATGATCACAAGTCAGTCATAACGTGGCTAATAGGCTAGCGCACATGTGTCAAACACAAGGCTTGCCGGCCGAATAGGACACACAAGCGAGTATAAATGAGTCAACATTTGAGTTATTTACTTTAGGAAATTACAGCCTGATGCGCTCGCATCGGTGTATTCAACTTCAATTGCGCTGCTTTCGTGTGTCCAGCGGAGGGAAGGTGTACCGACACATTCCACAGTCCTAGCTAGGCTACTAAAATGTTGCAGTCTGGCTTCGGTTTTTAAAGCTTGGCAATGAACAACCAAAAAACAAAACCTGCAACAAAACAACATGCAAGGAGAAACATGTAGGACTACTAAAGCAACATTTGAGCAGTAGTCTAGGTTGGCTACTCAACTACAAAAACAATGGAGTACACCCATACAGCTGCATTTAACCGCACAAGTGATCCGTGATATACAGATTGTTAAACAACCATCATTGGCCACTTTAATAAATGGAACACTAGTCACTTTAATAATGGCACTTTTAAGAATGTTTACATATCTCGCATTACTTATCTCATATGTATATACTGTATACTATCATCAAGTTTGCGGATGACACTACAGTGGTAGGCTTGATTACCAACAACGACGAGACGGCCTACAGGGAGGAGGTGAGGGCCCTCGGAGTGTGGTGTCAGGAAAATAACCTCACACTCAACGTCAACAAAACAAAGGAGATGATTGTGGACTTCAGGAAACAGCAGAGGGAGCACCCCCCTATCCACATCGACGGGTCAGTAGTGGAGAAGGTGGAAAGTTTTAAGTTCCTCGGTGTACACATCACGGACAAACTGAATTGGTCCACCCACACAGACAGCGTTGTGAAGAAGGCGCAGCAGCGCCTCTTCAACCTCAGGAGGCTGAAGAAATTCGGCTTGTCACCAAAAGCACTCACAAACTTCTACAGATGCACAACCGAGAGCATCCTGTCGGGCTGTATCACCGCCTGGTACGGCAACTGCTCTGCCCACAACCGTAAGGCTCTCCAGAGGGTAGTGAGGTCTGCAGAACGCATCACCGGGGGCAAACTACCTGCCCTCCAGGACACCTACACCACCCGATGTCACAGGAAGGCCATAAAGATCATCAAGGACAACAACCACCCAAGCCACTGCCTGTTCACCCCGCTATCATCCAGAAGGCGAGGTCAGTACAGGTGCATCAAAGCAGGGACCGAGAGACTGAAAAACAGCTTCTATCTCAAGGCCATCAGACTGTTAACCAGCCACCACTAACATTTAGCGGCCGCTGCCAACATACTGACTCAACTCCAGCCACTTTAAAAATGGGAATTGATGGAAATTATGTAAAAATGTACCACTAGCCACTTTAAACAATGCCACTTAATATAATGTTTACATACCCTACATTACCCATCTCATATGTATATGTATATACTGTACTCTATATCATCTACTGCATCTTGCCATCTTTATGTAATACATGTACCACTAGCCACTTTAAACTATGCTACTTTATGTTTACATACCCTACAGTACTCATCTCATATGTATATACCGTACTCTATACCATCTACTGCATCTTGCCTATGCCGTTCTGTACCATCACTCATTCATATATCTTTATGTACATATTCTTTATCCCTTTACACTTGCGTGTATAAGGTAGTAGTTGTGGAATTGTTAGGTTAGATTACTTGTTGTTATTACTGCATTGTCGGAACTAGAAGCACAAGCATTTCGCTACACTCGCATTAACATCTGCTAACCATGTGTATGTGACTAATAAAATTTGATTTGATTTGATTACTACACTATCTCTTCTATACTATCTGTTGCATCTTAGCTGCTCTGTAATTACTCATCCATATATTTTATATTTATATATTCTTATCCCATTCCTTTACTAGATTGTGTGCATTAGGTTTTGTTGTGGAATTGTTAGATATTATCTGTTAGATACTGCTGCACTGTTGGATCTAGAAGCATAAGCATTTTGCTACACTCGCAATAACATCTCCTAACCATGTGTATGTGACCAATACCATTTGATTTGAAGTGCAGAAAAAGGTAAAATATGTTTTAAGTTTAAATGGTACAACAACCTATAGCTATTTGGAGTTACTAAATACTTCTGATCAGGGTCACAGCATATTATGCACATCTGCAAGCATAGCAGCAAGGTTGGACAAATATCTTATTTTGTTTTAATAGTGTAACGACCCTGGGTTTATAAGCGTGAATATCGAGTCTGCCGCTCGAGCATGCTTTTGCGGCACAGTCGATAGCAATGTAATGAAACAGCAAGGAGCAGGTCTCGAACCCTCGACCTTCGAGCCAGGGCGCACTATCGTGTCGAGCCCAGACACGATATCCGCGCTTATAAACCCAGGGTCGTTACAATATTAAAACAAAATAAAATATTTGTCCAGCCTTGCTGCTATGCTTGCAGATGTGCATAATATGTTAAAATGCTATACACAGAATCCTATGTAGGCGGACATTATAAAGGGCTATATTCTTTTTAACAGAACAATGGCCAGTTTGCATCGCAGTTGTGTGTTATTTTGTAAAACAAATAGGTTAAGTCTGGCCTTGATGTGTTTTTTTTTATATGGCCCGTGCTCTGATTGAGTTTGACACCCCTGGGCTAGCGTATCTATTTATGTCTTTAGCTATTTATTTAGCATTCTAAAAACACGGAGCCTAATGTTAACTAGCTAGCTGCTGGGAGGTAATGTTAGCTAGCCAGCTGCTGGGAGAATATCATGATGTCATTGGAGGGGTGGGTGAGTGACCAACTTTTTTCCCTCATATAGCTTTTTGGTGGCTACAGCTAAAGATGCAGGTGTCATTTGGTTAAGTAAACTCACCCCATTCCGTACAAATGTGCGTAACCGCGACATTCGAACGAGGCTACAAAGAAAACTAATGCGACTGTAGCGACTGTGTTGACTTCAAAATCGGGGGTGTGAACTAGGTTTCTATTCAAGCGTTGATCGACATGGTAATGGATCTATAGTATTGGAGAAAAGTTGAAAAAACTGACCCTCCGTTACATCTTGACGTGTCATGCCGTAACGTACAGCACGCATAAAGCAACTATTTCTGTCTTACAATCTCTCTCCACCAGGTGTAGCACTTCTCTCATCGTTTAAAAACAAGAAATGGACAGTGACGAGGGTAAAGGGGGATACCTAGTCATTTTTTTCATCATCATTGCATGCGATCATCATTCTCAAAGCCTCTGTTTACTTCTAAGATCACATTAGCACCGCCCTAAAAACCAGATTCAAATTCAAAGTATGTAATGACACATTATATAAACTCTTTATAGTGTATTATTTACATTTTAGAGGCGATAAGGTGATAAGTTGGACAGATCAAGTGAAAAAAGCAATTTTCCCACACGACATCTGTCCTTCTCACTATAACGCATTAGTTTCGCTTCCCCACCCGCCATTTTTAAAAAGACCCGACGGGGCTCATTGCCTGCTTGAATTATGCAGAAACGGGCAGTGTTTAGGTCATGTAATTGATTTTGTTGGAAAGGGGAGAAATTGTGCTTTACAATGGTATTGACATTACAGTTGATCTGGAAGTATTACGTTTTGGGGCGCTAAAATAAGGGCAATTGTACAGACCAAGGCGATGTACGAGTTTACGTTAGTTAGCAAGAAATGTGAATCTCTTTCCTAGCTAGCTAGCTATGCTGAACTTGAACGACTTATCCACAGTTAGCATATCTCTTAGTTGTCAATCAAATGTATTTGGCATTGATCAAATGTGCGGGCAGGCAAGTTCCCATTCAGTTGTCAAAACGTGGGTTGGTACAAGCATGCATTATCAGGCAAGCTGCAGAAGGATGAGTAGGCTACTATTCCCCATCTTATCAGTGCAATTTTTCACGGCCAACTAGCTGAAAAAGTTTGAGAGGGTTTATCTAATGTTCCCTTGTTGGATTTTAGCTAATCTCAGTCTGGATAGCCTTAGTTGTTGCTCTTTTTGATGTGCTTAGGCAACTGAGGGAGAGAGATCCTACCTTTTCATGATTGTTTGAACAATAGGACTGTGAAGTTCCCAAATGTCTCCCGTGGTATTTACATATTTGCAGAAATCCATTCAGGTGGCTTTTGGCGAATGCATTCTAAAGTCGTGCTGTTGCTACTGCCTGTAAAAACACAGTCCAGTTTAAATTGAATGATGGCAGGCCTGTGTGGCAAATGGCTTATTAGCATATCGGCCTACTGTAGCTCTGATTGGCTATGGCACCGGTCTTCATACTCTGGTCCTGGACAAGACGGATGTTTTTATAAAATGTTAATTACTGCAGTTTCTATTAATTGTCCAAAAGCACAGCCGCTTACCCACTCTATATTGCTACAGACTTTTCACAAATGCTTTACTCTACATCATTCCCAAACATTCTATGAATTTCTGACAAGTGCTGGCTTGTCAGAAAATGTAAAACAAGGTAATCTTTCTGGGGGTGTATATGAACAGATTTGAATAAGATTTAATGATGCTAAAACGCTGTCAGTTCCACTTTAAATAAAACTGAGTTTTTAAAGGTGAGCGAGTGTTTGTAACGGCAGTCCTCCTCCTCTTCATCCGAAGAGGAGGAGTAGTGATCGAACCAAGGCGCAGCGTAGTGCAATGACATAATTTATTGAACACGACGAAAAAAAAAAAAACTAAACGACGAACTTACATATAACGTGAAGAACGCAAAGAACAGGAACAGACTACATAAAACGAACAAACCGCAAACAGTCCCGTATGGTGCAAACATATACACAGACACAGGAGACAACCACCCACAACGAACACTGTGAAAACGCCTACCTAAATATGACTCTTAATTAGAGGAACGCCAAACACCTGCCTCTAATTAAGAGCCATACCAGGCAACCCAATAAACCAACATAGAAACAGAAAACATAGAAATGCCCACCCAAACTCACGTCCTGACCAACTAACACATACAACTAACAGAAAACAGGTCAGGAACGTGACATAGTTGCGCCTTTTCAATGATAATCTATTTCTGTGGTCGCACCTCGACTCACATTGGTTGAGCGCCCTCCACTTCTTTCCCGCCCAAATAATCTTAAACAGTGGTCACCAAGCGGTTGATCGATCTCAAAGGCATTCTTAGTCGATCACCAAACATTTCTGTAAAAAACCCAACGATAAAGCCTTGCGTTGTTATTTTTCTTTATTTGTTTTGCGCTGTTGGTGGTAGGTGCACTTGATTAAGCAGCCCTAGCGCCGGGAATGCAAAGTGTTTCCATTTTGAACCATTTCATATGTCTGAAGCTAGAACTCTGCCTATCGGGCAGGCCCATAGAGCAAACCAAAGTGCACTTATAGGCCTATCGCTAGACAGTAAGATAGCTTAGATCACCGGGGCTACACAGTTTCCTAACGCCATAGACCACTTGTAAAACTCATTCCATGGAGGGCCGAGTGTCTGCAGGTTTTTGCTCCTCCCATGTACTTGATTGATGAATTAAGGTCACAAATTAGTAAGGAACTCCCCACATCTGGTTTTCTAGGACTTAATTGAAAGAAAATAGGCTGTAAAAATAATCCTTGAATGCACAGCAAAGTGATCATTTAAGATTTCAAAACCATGACTAGAGAGAGACTAAACGAATACAGCAAAGAACTGTGGTTTTTAAGTAAGTTCATGTTTAAGTTGTTATTCAGCACTGTCAACACCTTGTTCAACATTTTTATAAGCCATAAAATGCACTTTCTCCCAACTTACACTCACACTGGCTGCAACAACCAGTATAGCAGGGTTTCAATAAGCTTGTGTTGTTATTATTTGCGGGTTGTGTCTCTTTAAATCAAGGAAAATTTACCTTTCTCTGATCATAGGAGTAACAACATGAATTGGTGCATGAGGCTGAAATAATGCAGTGCCACTTAAGTTTCGCCATCAGCTGGAAGACTGTGTCCCCTTTTCTCAACAGAGGGAGGGAAAGAGGAGGGAAGGTGAGTCAGGTTAGAGGCGGCCTCACGCTGCTCCCTCCCGTCAGACTGACCGCCAGATGCAGGCTATCAGTCCAGTAAAAAAAAAGCGAATTATTATGTTCACTCTGCTGTACAAGTAATACCACACATGATCTATTACAAGTGTGATCAAACAGGCAAAACGTCAGTATAGAGACAAAGTGGAGTTGCAATTCAATGGCTCAGACACGAGATGTATGTATTTAAAACCAGCCACATCGCGGACACTGATGTCTTGCTTCCGGACAAGCTAAACACATTCTTTGTCCGCTTTGAGGATAACACAGTGACGCCGACGTGAGTAAGACATTTAAACGTGTTAACCCTTGCAAGGCTGCCTGTCTAGGCGGCATCCCTAGCCGCATCCTCAGAGCATGAGCAGACCAGCTGGCTGGTGTTTTTACGGACATATTCAATCGCTCCCTATCCCAGTCTGCTGTCCCCACATGCTTCAAGATGGCCACCATTGTTCCTGTACCAAAGAATTCAAAGGTAACTGAACTAAATGACTATCGCCCCGTAGCACTCACTTCTGTCATCATGAAATGCTTTGAGAGATTATTCAACGATCATATCACCTTACATGCCACCCTAGACCCACTTCAATTCGATTAAAGCCCCAACAGGTCCACAGACGATGTAATCGCCATCACACTGCCCTATCCCATCTGGACAAGAAGAATACATATGTAAGAATGCTGTTCATTGACTACAACTCACCATTCAACACCACAGTACCCTCTAAGCTCATCATTAAGCTCGAGGCCCTGGGTCTGAACCTCTCCCCGTGCAATTGGGTCCTGGACTTCCTGACGGACCGCCCCCAGGTGGTGAAGGTAGGAAACGATACCTCCACTTTGCTGATCCTCAATACTGGGGCCCCACAAGGGTGTGTGCTCAGCCCCCTCCTGTACTTCCTGTTCACCCATGACTGTGTGGCCAAGCACGCCTCCAACTCAATCATCAAGATTGCAGATGACACAGCAGTAGTAGGCTTGATTACCAACAACAGCGAGACAGCCTATAGGGAGGAGGTGAGGGCTCTGGGAATGTGGTGCCAGGAAAACAACCTGTCACTCAACGTCAACAAAACAAAGGAGATGATCGTGGACTTCAGGAAACAGCAGAGGGAGCACCCCCCTATCCACATCAACGGGACAGCAGTGGAGAAGGTGGGAAGTTTTAAGTTCCTTGGCGTACACATTACGGATAAACTGAAATGGTCCACCCACACAGACAGTGTGGTGAAGAACCTCAGGAGGCTGAAGAAATTTGGCTTGTCACCTAAAATACTCACAAACTTTTACAGTTTACAATTGAGAGCATCCTGTCGGGCTGTATCACCGCCTGGTACGGCAACTGCACCGCCCACAACAGCATCGGTGGCAGACTACCTGCCCTCCAAGAAACCTACAGCACCCGATGTCACAGGAAGGCCAAAAAGATCATCAAGGATATCAACCACCTGAGCCACGGCCTGTTCACCCCGCTATCATCCAGAAGGTGAGGTCAGTACAGGTGCATCAAAGCGGGGACCGAGAGACTGAAAAACAGCTTCTATCTCAAGGCCATCAGACTGTTAAATAGCCATCACTAGCACAGAGAGGCTGCTGCCTATACACACAGACTTGAAACCATTGGCCACTTTAATAAATGGAACACTAGTCACTTTAATAATCTCACTTTAATAATGTTAACATATCTTGCAATACTCATCTCATATGTATATACTGTATTCTATACTGTTCTACTGTATCTTAGTCTATGCTGCTCTGACATTGCTCGTCCAAATATTTAAATATTCTTAATTCCATTTCTTTACTTAGATTTGTGTGTATATGTTGTGAAATTGTTAGATATTACTTGTTAGCTGCACTATCGGAACTAGAAGCTCAAGCATTTCGCTACACCCGCAATAACATCTGCTAAACACGTGTATGTGACGAATAAAATTTGATTTGATATACCAACAATCTTGAAATATAATTTCAAAATGGTCTGGAACAACAACATTGGCAGGGCAATTCAAGCAAAGCCAACATGCAGTGATTATGTATTAGGCCTATAGCCTAGTGCACAAACCTCATTGCTACAGAGCAGTTTTTAATTGGTTAATGTTTCATGGACTTATGTTTTTTAGGTCATGTTTCAAAAAAATTCTGAGCGGTTGATCTCAGATTGTATTTTGTCCCAGAAAGTTATCACTTATCTAAATGTGTCTGAAATTGATTGTGTAACTCCATGAAGATTTGTGCAGGAAATGTAAACATGCTAATTCTGGGGGATATTAATAATTAATTTGTAAAGGGGGTAGCTTTTGTGGGGTTGTGTTAATGTTGAATGAGAAACTCATGACTCAGGCTCATGTGAAAAGCTGTAGGACCACAATTGCGAAAACACACGATAGGTCAAAGGTCAAAAGACAGGTCAACTCACCAGCTGGTCGCCCTCGTCCTCGTGGAAGAGCAGCGGCTGTTTGAGCGGGCGCCGCACATAGGTGTGCGTGGTGGTGCCCTGGAAGTAGGTGGCGGCAAACTTAGAGAACTTGTACTCCGACAGGTCTTCTTCCTCGTCGTCAGGCAGAGGGAGAGCCTCGTCCAAGTCCTCCTCCTCCCCCTCGGCCCGTGGAGCCACCTCCAGGTCCTATAACACACCCATGTAAGCAGGCACAGCGACACAGAGGCATGCACGGAGGGAGGGAAGCAGGCACACAGGCATGCAAGGAGGGAGGGAAGCAGGCACAGAGACACAGAGGCATGCATGGAGGCAGGCAGACAGGCAGGTGCACCCACCCACGCACACACACAGACATAGCCTATACACCAAGGCAAACACACACACCTTACATCTACACCCCTACTCACCTCGAAGCCGGCCGGCCCCTGTCCCTCCAGGTTGGGCAGTGCCCCTGTGTTCCCCAGGAAGCCAAACATCTGGTCCACCATGTCTGAGTGGTCCACTGGCTGCTGCCTCTCCCGCTCCACCTGTTGGGTTGAGTTATTAACACAAACAATGTGTTATATGTTTGATATTGTCCAAGGTAGCGCCAGTATGTGTAGCCTGGTCCCAGATTGATCTGTTTGTGCTGTCTTGCCACATCTATGGTCATTGTCACATTACAGTCCATTTTGGTTCATTGACACCAATGCATGAATAAGTGAACATTTGTCTAAAGTAGAAGTTAAGATTCACCTCTAAGTAACCAATTAGCTGCTTCAGATACCTGTTCCACCAGCTCCTTCTTCCGTCGTGCCTCCTCCCGTGCCTCCTTCTCCCTCTGCTCCTCCTGACGGGTCAGCTCGGCCAGGCGCTCCTGGTGACTCCTCTCGGCCTCAGCCCGCGCCCGCCGCGCCGTCATCTGATTCATCAGGCGCTCCTCCTCAGCCAGACGCTGGCCCTCCGCCTCTTGACGCCGCCGGTGCTGAGAAAGGGGCAAGAGTTGTTTAATTACTTACAAAATCTCAAATGTTTTTAAATATTCCTAGATGTCAAAGTAATGTAACAGGAAGTAAACAGGTAACAAAATATTCAGTAAAATGAAAAAGCAGAAGCGAAGGAGCTTAGATAAAATAGCCTTGAGTCCATGAAAGTACAATAATCTAAAGATATCTGTGTGTTTTCAGTCACTCAGTTTCTGCTCTGTTACACTATAGGACATACAGTATGAGTCTTATATTTTGCCCCTCCTGCCTTACTTTAGCCCTGTTGATTTGCTGTGTGTGTGTCTACCTCTGTGTGTATGAGTATGCATGTGAGTAGTGTAATATCTTACCTCTGCCCTGAGTCTCTGGGTAACCCTCCGCGCGATCATGCCCCGGGCGTATGCCTGGATGGTGATCACCGCATGCAGCTGCTGCCAAAAGGACCGCCTCACCATGAAACCACGGCAACGGGCCTGTATTTGGGTGACGCGTGTTTTGGCCAATCGGTAGGTGACAAAAAGTTTCCTTGACCTATAGAGGGCTTGGAGGCGCAGGAAGCCCACTCTCATCTGGATAGGAGACACCAAACACCAATATAACACAAATATAACGTTCTAGCAACATAACTACACCAATATAACACAACAATAACGTTATAGCAACATAACTACAACCCATAACTATGGAACATGCTTTTAAGGAACGCCCAATGAATGTCATTCCTGGCCAGGGATACGTCCAAGTGAACCGTCCAGGAAATGGATGATTGTGAAATGTCAGTAACCATGGCGATAGAGGAACTCACTGCACTGTAGTCCTTCCTGCACCGATAGCCACGCCATGTCTTCTGAATGAGTGTCACTGACCTCCTCACCCTCAGGAAGTTAGTCCTGGAAAACACACAGGGGGGAGAGAGGGAGAGGTGCATATAAAAACATATGATAGCATTCTGTAGTGCTCAACCGCAACATACAGTATGTGCATTAACATGTCCAGTCAATTCAACGGCAGTATCTGAATTAGAATTATTAGGAAGAAAGTTTTTAAAAATGTCCATAAAATATGGATAAACAAAATAAAGTTATCAACTTGAAGAGGATCCTTCACTGCACCACTTCTGCTCTCCACCCCCACCGCCTGTCCCCTCTCCCCCTCCTCACCCTCCCTTCCTCCATTGTTCCCCTCTTCTTCTCCTCCCTCACTCCCCACCTCTGTCCTTTCCCCCTTGTCCCCCACCCCTCCTCCATCTCTCCTTCTCCTCCCTCCTCCTCTCCTCCTGTCTCTCTGTACCCTTCACTTTCAACCCTCCCCTCTCTCCCCTTCTTCCTCACCTTTCCTTCATTCCTCTTACAGCCTTTTGAATAAGGATGACCTTGTCGGTGATGGCCTTGTCCCTCTCTATCTCCAGCTGCATGTCATGGTGGTCCTGAAATGGAGAGGGAGGGGAGGAGCGACATAGAGAGGATAGGGGGGAGAGGAGAGAGAGAGAGAGCATTGTTTTATCGTAATACGTAATTTGTGTAATAATGTAGGTGAAAATATGTTGTTTATCAACCAGATAAGTATGTCGATTTGCAATCTATAAAATCCAGACACCTTGAGAAAGATCTTGGTCTTCCCAATCTGCCAGTCATCATCTCGTCCAAGAACTGCCTCCACTATCTTCTGACATGTCCCTCTCAGGTCCTCCTATGAGAAAACAGCAGGGGATGAATGACACCTCTCTCAACCAATAACCATCCTGAAGTAGAGTAACAGAACATAGTAATATCATTTTCTTATTGGACAAGTCCAGGAGGCCCTCCCTGTTTCAGTCTGGTTTCTTTTATTTGGTGCCTAATCAACAGGGTCCAGCTCTGCTCACCTGTCTGTTTGCAGGTTTGACTCCGGGCATGAGAACGCGGTAGCGGTCTACAAACTCTCCGAAGGTGTATCTGATGGGGTAACCGGCGCGCCTGATACGAATGGTCTCCATCATCCCAGAGTACCTCAGCTGACGCACACACAGCTCCCTGTCAAACAGCTAGATGGACAGACAGACGGACAGAGTTAACAAAGTGAACAGCCGTAAGAGAATGGTAAACGAACATCGTGACACACACAAGCATGGATGCGAACACACACACAAACACACAGATACACAGGCATGTACACACACAGGCAGGTACACACGCACACACACACAAACACACAATATTTCATGCTAGTATGTTCCTCAGGTTGGACTCACCATGGGTTTCTTGAGCTCGTTGGGTTTGATGCAGCGGACGAAGAAAGGCTGGCACGCATTGAGGGTTCTCATCAGCAGCTCCAGAGAACGCTTGAACTGGCTGCTCAGAGTAGGGGACCGCTTCCTGGTCTCCGCCCCCTGCCAAAAACACACACGAACACACACACACATTTACAGTACCAGTCAAAAGTTTGGACACACCTACTCATTCAAGGTTTTTCTTTATTTGTACTATTTTCTAAATTGTAGAATAATAGTGAAGACATCAAAACTATGACTGTTGTTTCTCTTTGCTTATTTGACCTGTTCTTGCCATAATATTGACTTGGTCTTTACCAAATAGGGCTATCTTCTGTATACCATCCCTACCTTGTCACAACACAACTGATTGGCTCAAATGCATTAAGAAGGAAAGAAATTCCACAAATGAACTTTTAAGAAGGCACACTTGTTAATTGAAATGTATTCCAGGTGACTACCTCATGAAGCTGGTTGAGAGAATGCCAAGAGTGTGCAAAGGGTGGCTACTTTGAAGAATCTCAAATCTCTTGTTTAAAAAAATGTTAGTTACTACATGATTCCATATGTGTTGTTTCATGTCTTCACTATTATTCTACAATGTAGAAAATAGTAAAAATAAAGAAAAACCCTTGAATGAGTACTGTATACAGTATACCATACATTTAAATGAACGTTTTACAGCAGGGAATCCTACAGATTGTTTAAATGTAGGTGTAAACTCTAAACGCCACTTTAAATAACAGTGTTTCTCAAATAGTCGGTCAGAACCCCCTGGCGGGTTGTGGCCAGGTCATGCTTGGTTGCAGTGTCAAATGATGTGGCCACAGGATAAAATATTTGAGAATCACTGTTTTAATATTAGTACCACTGGGGTGAAGACTGAAAAGAAAGAGGGACAGAAAGGTTTGAGTTCCACAGAGGATGGATGGATGGAGGGGGTTTTGGGGTAAGCACAATCTACACAAGGTTTGACATTGGTGGCAGCAGTGGGATCTGGGTTTTACCACAGTAGGAATGGCCGTTGTTTACCTTTGGAGGAGGAGTGGTGGGCGGCAGATAGCCACAAAGAAACTGAGGCCAGACAGAAACATAGAACACAACCACAAAGAGAGAAATGGAGAGAATGACAGAGGAAGATTGAGAGACGAAGAGAAGGGAGTGGTGGTATTAGCCATGCCTAATGCTACAGTATGTGAAAGAAGAATAGTAAAGAAGAGAAAGAATCGAGAGTGATCGCTTGATGACATCATCACTGGGAAACAGGAAGCCCCTGACTATGGGCCACAAAAGATGTCATAACCATAGAGAAAGAAGTGAGTAGACTTATAAAATGGCCACCGGTCTAACCACTACAGACCCATTGACTTGACTGGGGAGGCACATTCTAGTTATTGTATTCTATGGTCGAAATCTTGTCTGGAATTCCACCATTTGGTTTCATGGCCTATTCTTAGTCTTTCTCCCTCTTGCTTAGTAGACACAGCCTGGCGGAGTGAGTGGGGAAAATAAATTCAAGGAGTCATCATAACATCATCACTATGCGACCACCAGACATGTTATCTCTCACCATGGCGACATCAGCCTGAAAGATCTGCTTGATGAACTTGTTCTTGGAGGAGTGTACCAGCTGGATGATGTCAGTATGGAGGCTGTCACGATTCTTCTCCAAGAAGCCTGAAACAACACAGGAGTCAGTAATGCTCAATTCCAAAACAACCTCTAGCCCGACCCCTTACCTATGCACTTGTGGAGAAACTGTACATGGAGTCTATAGGAGGGGACGGGGAGCTATTACCACATTGCTTACACCTGGCATATCCTTTCTATGGTATAGGGGCTAGGGGTTACACCTGGCATATCCTTTCTATGGTGTTGGGGCTAGGGGTTATACCTGGCATATCCTTTCTATGGTATAGGGGCTAGGGGTTACACCTGGCAGATCCTTTCTATGGTGTTGGGGCTAGGGGTTATACCTGGCATATCCTTTCTATGGTATAGGGGCTAGGGGTTACACCTGGCAGATCCTTTCTATGGTGTAGGGGTTACACCTGGCATATCCTTTCTATGGTGTAGGGACTAGGGCTTGATTTGATATTGAGCATTTGACCAACTAGTAGATTTGCTGGAGTTCAATACTTTTTCTTCTGACCGTTAACCAACCAAATCCTACTACATGGAGCGTTGGTGACTTTCTTATGTGATTGCAATGACTTAGAGGTATACATGTAAGCATTGGGTTGAGTATGAAGCCAATGCCTTAGAATAGGTCTACCTCTGGTCTCGTAATGGACCACCCCAGCAAAGTGCTGGATGCCAAACTGGGTCATGTAGGTGTTCTTAGGAGGGTGGTAGTTGGTGTTGAGTTTGTGCTGAGAGTTGAGTTTATACAACATGGTGGCGTCTGTTCCCTGAGAGACACAAACAGAGAAAAAACATTTAGGCTGCGTCTGAAATTATAACCTCTTCCTATATGGTCCTATGTAGTTCAGTTCGTGGAGCATTGCGCTTGCAACATCAGGATAATGGGTTCGATTCCCGGGACCACCCGTACGTAAAATGTATGCATGTATGACTGTAAGCTGCTTTGGATAAAAGTGATTGGTAAATGGTATATTATATTAATAGGGTGCTAAGGATTAGGGTGCTATCTCGGACACACCCTTAAAGTTTGTGACCACAAAAAAAAATAATTCAATAGCACTTTATAACCCATTCAAGGGCAAAGTCATAATCAGGTTACAATTGAAATGTTTAGTTGCACCGTGTTCCTCTCTGCATGACTCCTAGCGATAATCTGTCACAAAATCGGTACCTTGTTACAGGGTTTAAAAAAATACTTTATAGTGCCTGTAACTGTCCACCCCCTCTTACAATACCTAAACTCAATATGCATATGAATTGACCGACAATGGTAAGGTGCCATATTGGTACTGTACCTTGGGGAACTTGCTCTCCTCGTCTATGAGAGATATGATGTTCATGGGTTTAGTGGCGATCATATCCAGGGCATCCTGGTTGTCGGTGAACTCGATATGTTGCCAGTTGATGTCCTCTAGGTTGTACTCCTCCTGCTCCAGCTTGAACACATGCCTCACAAAGAACTGCTGCAGGTTCTCATTGGCAAAGTTGATGCACAGCTGCTCAAAGCTTCAGGGAAGAATGAACATAGCGAGAGCGGGTCATTCTGCAGCCAATTCATTTAGGGTTGTGTGTGTCCTCACTTTGATAGTAAAACGTGTCAGTGTGTGTGTGATTCAAGTGTGTGTGAGGTTGTGTGTGATTATCGTTGGCAAAATTGATGCACAGCTTCTCAAAGCAACAGGGAAGTAATGTAGCCAGAGCCGGTCACTGGACAGCCAATCGAGTTCAGCTATACTGGTAAACCATGCAGTGAGCATGTCAACCGCCAAATCATATAAAGAGGCTGTCGCTTTCATCTGACTTTAGTCGGGCACATACTATTGTCATCCAATTTTTCAACAGAGAATGGAATTCATAACAATGATTATGTCATGGTATGTCATGTTCAGTTCTAATGTACCCTAAATGGACAACAAAGCTTTTAGACTTCAGAATTTGAAACAAATGCCAAAACATCCCCAAAGCTTGCGTCAGTGAGAGGACCCACCTGTTGACAGTAAAGTTCTCAAAGCCGAAGATGTCGAGCAGGCCGATGGACCTCCTTACGATCTTACTCTCACAGGACGGAGGTCTAAAGATGGCCGCGTTGATCTTGTCCACGATCCACACAAACAGCCTCCCATAGATACCCTGGGACAGGAGGGACGATTTTCATTTACACTGTGTGTGTGTGTTGTTGTTGTTGTTGTGGTGTGTGTGTGTGTGTGTGTGTGTGTGTGTCTACACAAACAAGCGCCTGTAGATACTTTGGGAGAGACAGTTTTCATTAGACAGGAAGGAACATTAACCTTCTGTGAAGGAACAGATTTAGTAGTGTGTGTGTGAGAGTGTGTGTTCTCACTTTGATACTAAAATGTGTGCGTGTTCCATTGCATGCGTGTGTGTGAGGGTCCTGACCTTGACGAAGGCGTTCCTGACATCCAGGCCCTGTTCCATGCTGAGGGGAGTGGACACACTCTCGCCCCGGGTGATCAGGGTACGCGTGGTTAGACATGACATCACGTCCTTAGGGTCCACCTACACAACAATACAACAACATACTGTAGTAGAGTACAACAATACAATACTCAAACACTGTGATGAACTCTACAGTACAAGCCCAGCACAGAGATGGTGTAAGTTACTACTACCCACCTCCATCAGAGATGCAGCAGTGGACAGGTCTGGAGATTGCACCACCACACAGGCATCCAGGTTGTCATAGGTATGGGCTGTTGGAGTGTGTGTGTTTGCATGGGGGAGAAAAGGGGGAAAGCAAGTGAAGAGTTTCATTCCAAAACGCTATATCCACCACATCTGTATTTTTTCATCCCAAATGATTTGTTATGGGTACCTTCATGTTTGTGTAAAATATTACTGTTCTCAGATTTCTTATTTCTACATTTCAGATGTGTATTAAAATGGGTTTTGTTGTAAAATGCTATATATCAATTGTTTAGCTGGAATGGAATGTTCGTATCCTGTATATTTGACTGTGATTTGTGGTTGTCACCTAGCTATCTTAAGATGAATGCACTTACTGTAAGTCGCTCTGAATAAGAGCATCTACTAAACGACTAAAATGTAAATATTTTACATACGGATCTTATATTATTATATTGATTCATAAAAAAATAAACACATTTTATTGATGACACAAATGTATCATTTGTACAGTTCTTTATTACAAATGTAGTTATTTATCACATTTAGCTATGTAAAACCTAGCACTACTACTTATTAATCTGTTAGTGAGGCGGATATATAGTGTTTTGCAACAAAACATGATTATTTGTCTCTCTGAATTGAAACCATCAAGTGATAGATTTTAAACAAATACATATCTGTCATTGAACATCCCCATGTCATGATTAGTTAGTGAAAAAACACCAATCTCTTTCATAATTTCTTTAAGCAATCTAATTTACCAACATTTCTGAAAATGGATAGATAGCATTTTGGAATGAAACCCTTCAAGTCAATTATGTAAGTCAATTATCCAAGTGCATTTATAACTTCTAACCCAATAGCTAACTTGTAGTCACGTGTCAGTTTTGGAAGACTACCCCTCTGTAAACCTGTAACCAAATTCAAGTGAGAACAAGAGAGGGATTAACAACTTCCTCAAGGGTAATATCCCCTCACTTTTGCTGCTCCCACAAGTGATCTTTTATAACACTTGCAATATTTAAAAGATCACTTGTGGGAGCAGCAAACAGTGCATGAATATAAGCCTTTTTTTATAAATAGTTGCCCAGCTCCTGTGTCGAGTTTGAAGGCATTGTATTGTGCGTCAACACTCTCTTTCCAAAATGGCCACCTCTGCCCACCCTCGTAGCGCAGGTTGCCCATGTGCAGGATGGCCGCCAGTAGTTTGGAGATCTCCCAATTCTCTGTCTCTGTGAACATCAGCACCTTCATGGCCGACAGGATGCTGGAGTAATCCTTTAGGTCATCACGACCATCACATTTCGTACAGTTCCCCTGGAGAGGAACATACACATACTGTATAGCCATTCATTATCTATACTGTATAGCACATTCATTATCTATACTGTATAGCACATTCATTATCTATACTGTATAGCACATTCATTATCTATACTGTATAGCCATTCATTATCTATACTGTATAGCCATTCATTATCTATACTGTATAGCCATTCATTATCTATACTGTATAGTACATTCATTATCTATACTGTATAGCCATTCATTATCTATACTGTATAGTAGATTCATTATCTATACTGTATAGCACATTCATTATCTATACTGTATAGCACATTCATTATCTATACTGTATAGTAGATTCATTATCTATACTGTATAGCCATTCATTATCTATACTGTATAGCATATTCGTTATCTATACTGTATAGCACATTCAGTATCTATACTGTATTGTACAATCATTATCTATACTGTATAGCCATTCATTATCTATACTGTATAGTACATTCATTATCTATACTGTATAGCGCATTCATTATCTATTCTGTATAGCACATTCATTATCTATACTGTATAGTAAATTCATTATCTATAATGTATGGCACATTCATTATCTATACTGTATAGCCATTCATTATCTATACTGTATAGCCATTCATTATTTATACTGTATAGCCATTCATATCTCTACTGTATAGCACATTCTTTATCTATACTGTATAGCCATTCATTATCTATACTGTATAGCCATTCATTATCTATACTGTATAGCCATTCATTACCTATACTGTATAGCCATTCATTATCTATACTGTATAGCACATTCATTATCTATACTGTATAGCCATTCATTATCTATACTGTATAGCACATTCATTATCTATACTGTATAGCCATTCATTATCTATACTGTATAGCACATTCATTATCTATACTGTATAGTACATTCATTATTTATACTGTATAGTACATTCATTATTTATACTGTATAGTACATTCATTATCTATACTGTATAGCACATTCATTATCTATACTGTATAGCCATTCATTATCTATACTGTATAGCCATTCATTATCTATACTGTATAGCCATTCATTATCTATACTGTATAGCACATTCTTTATCTATACTGTATAGCCATTCATTATCTATACTGTATAGCCATTCATTATCTATACTGTATAGCCATGCATTATCTATACTGTATAGCCATTCATTATCTATACTGTATAGCCATTCATTATCTATACTGTATAGCCATTCATTATCTATACTGTATAGCCATTCATTATCTATACTGTATAGTAGATTCATTATCTATACTGTATAGCACATTCATTATCTATACTGTATAGCACATTCATTATCTATACTGTATAGCACATTCATTATCTATACTGTATAGTAGATTCATTATCTATACTGTATAGCCATTCATTATCTATACTGTATAGCACATTCGTTATCTATACTGTATAGCACATTCAGTATCTATACTGTATAGTACAATCATTATCTATACTGTATAGCCATTCATTATCTATACTGTATAGTACATTCATTATCTATACTGTATAGCGCATTCATTATCTATTCTGTATAGTGCATTCATTATCTATACTGTATAGTACATTCATTATCTATAATGTATGGCACATTCATTATCTATACTGTATAGCCATTCATTATCTATACTGTATAGCCATTCATTATCTATACTGTATAGCACATTCATTATCTATACTGTATAGCACATTCATTATCTATACTGTATAGCCATTCATTATCTATACTGTATAGCACATTCATTATCTATACTGTATAGTACATTCATTATCTGTACTGCATAGCCATTCATTATCTATACTGTATAGTACATTCATTATCTATACTGTATAGCACATTCATTATCTATACTGTATCGTACATTCATTATTTATACTGTATAGTACATTCATTATCTATACTGTATAGCACATTCATTATCTATACTGTATAGCCATTCATTATCTATACTGTATAGCCATTCATTATCTATACTGTATAGCCATTCATTATCTATACTGTATAGCACATTCTTTATCTATACTGTATAGCCATTCATTATCTATACTGTATAGCCATTCATTATCTATACTGTATAGCCATTCATTATCTATACTGTATAGCCATTCATTATCTATACTGTATAGCCATTCATTATCTATACTGTATAGCCATTCATTATCTATACTGTATAGCACATTCATTATCTATACTGTATAGCACATTCATTATCTATACTGTATAGCCATTCATTATCTATACTGTATAGTACATTCATTATCTATACTGCATAGCCATTCATTATCTATACTGTATAGTACATTCATTATCTATACTGTATAGCACATTCATTATCTATACTGTATAGTACATTCATTATTTATACTGTATAGTACATTCATTATCTATACTGTATAGCACATTCATTATCTATACTGTATAGCCATTCATTATCTATACTGTATAGCCATTCATTATCTATACTGTATAGCCATTCATTATCTATACTGTATAGCACATTCTTTATCTATACTGTATAGCCATTCATTATCTATACTGTATAGCCATTCATTATCTATACTGTATAGCCATTCATTATCTATACTGTATAGCCATTCATTATCTATACTGTATAGCCATTCATTATCTATACTGTATAGCCATTCATTATCTATACTGTATAGCACATTCATTATCTATACTGTATAGCACATTCATTATCTATACTGTATAGCCATTCATTATCTATACTGTATAGCACATTCATTATCTATACTGTATAGCCATTCATTATCTATACTGTATAGCCATTCATTATCTATACTGTATAGCCATTCATTATCTATACTGTATAGTAGATTCATTATCTATACTGTATAGCCATTCATTATCTATACTGTATAGCACATTCGTTATCTATACTGTATAGCACATTCATTATCTATACTGTATAGTACATTCATTATCTATACTGTATAGCCATTCATTATCTATACTGAATAGTACATTCATTATCTATACTGTATAGCACATTCATTATCTATACTGTATAGTACATTCATTATCTATACTGTATAGTACATTCATTATCTATACTATATAGCACATTCATTATCTATACTGTATAGTACATTCATTATCTATACTGTATAGTACATTCATTATCTATACTGTATAGCACATTCATTATCTATACTGTATAGTACATTCATTATCTATACTGTATAGTACATTCATTATCTATACTGTATAGTACAATCATTAACCATACTGTATAGCACATTCATTATCTATACTGTATAGTACATTCATTGTTGCCCATGCGCAGAATGGACGACAGTAGTTAGGAGATCTCCCAGTTCTCTGTCTCTTTGAACATAAGCACCTTCATGGCCGACAGGATGCTGGAGTAATCCTTTAGGTCATCACAGCCATTATTTTTGATTAAACTCTTTACTATTGATATTGGTTATTGTACTGCAATATTGAGGAAGTTAGCTCATGAGCATTTTGCTGCACCTTTTATACCTGCTGTAAACTGTCTACTTGACAAATAACATTGGATTTGATATATACTGTGAGTTATATAAGTAAACACATGCACACACACGCAAGCACACACACACCGGTATACACATATACAGTAGGAGCTAGACGCATGGACACAAACCCCGCTCACACCCACTACTCACCATGGTGAGGTAGGAGTAGTCAGTGGCGAGGCCCAGGCCCAGCTTGGTCTTCAGCTCTGGGGCCATGCCCCGCAACATACAGTAGAAGATGTGATAGTTCCTCTCATCCGCAGCCTGGTGGGGAGAATAACACAGCAGGGTCGAGTTCATAGGGTAAAAAACAAAAGCAAACTGTCAAAACGGGAAACTGTCTGCAAACTCAAGACTTCTCCAGTATGTACTGTTCTATTCCACTCTATAGCCCCTCTCCCTGGACCCTTACCTGTCTGCAGACCCTATAGTCCCTCTCCCTGGACCCTTACCTGTCTGCAGACCCTATAGCCCCTCTCCCTGGACCCTTACCTGTCTGCAGACCCTATAGCCCCTCACCCTGGACCCTTACCTGTCTGCAGACCCTATAGTCCCTCTGCCTGGACCCTTACCTGTCTGCAGACCCTATAGCCCCTCTCCCTGGACCCTTACCTGTCTGCAGACCCTATAGCCCCTCTCCCTGGACCCTTACCTGTCTGCAGACCCTATAGCCCCTCTCCCTGGACCCGTACCTGTCTGCAGACCCTATAGCCCCCCCACCCTGGACCCTTACCTGTCTGCAGACCCTATAGCCCCTCCCCCTGGACCCGTACCTGTCTGCAGACCCTATAGCCCCTCCCCCTGGACCCTATAGCTCCTCCCCATGGACCATATAGCCCCTCCCCCTGGACCCTTACCCGTATGCAGACCCCATAGCCCCTCCCCCCTGGACCCTATAGCCCCTCCCCCTGGACCCTATAGCCCCTCCCCCTGGACCCGTACCTGTCTTCAGACCATATAGCCCCTCCCCCTGGACCCTAAAGCAACTCCCCCTTGACCCTATAGCCCCTCCCCCTGGACCTGTACCTGTCTTCAGACCATATAGCCCCTCCCCCTGGACCCTATAGCCCCTCTCCCTGGACCCATATCTGTCTGCAGACCCTATTTAGCCAGCAGCATACCACCCTGCATACCACTGCTGGCTTGCTTCTGAAGCTAAGCAGGGTTGGTCTTGGTCAGTCCCTGGATGGGAGACCAGATGCTGCTGGAAGTGGTGTTGGAGGGCCAGTAGGAGGCACTCTTTCCTCTGGTCTAATAAAATATCCCAATGCCCCAGGGCAGTGATTGGGGACACTGCCCTGTGTAGGGTGCCGTCTTTCGGATGGGACGTTAAACGGGTGTCCTGACTCTCTGAGGTCATTAAAGATCCCATGGCACTTATCGTAAGAGTAGGGGTGTTAACCCCGGTGTCCTGGCTAAATTCCCAATCTGGCCCTCAAACCATCATGATCACCTAATAATCCCCAGTTTACAATTGGCTCATTCATCCCCCTCCTCTCCCCTGTAACTATTCCCCAGGTCGTTGCTGCAAATGAGAACGTGTTCTCAGTCAACTTACCTGGTAAAATAACGGTAAAAAAAAAAAAAAAAAAAAAAGAGCCCCTCTCCCTGGACCCTTACCTGTCTGCAGACCCTATAGCCCCTCTCCCTGGACCCTTACCTGTCTGCAGACCCTATAGCCCCTCTCCCTGGACCCTTACCTGTCTGCAGACCCTATAGCCCCTCCACCCTGGACCCTATAGCCCCTCCCCATGGACCCTATAGCCCCTCCCCCCGGACCCTTACCTGTCTGCAGACCCTATAGCCCCTCCCCCTGGACCCTATAGCCCCTCCCCCTGGACCCTTACCTGTCTTCAGACCATATAGCCCCTCCCCCTGGACCCTATAGCCCCTCCCCCTGGACCTGTACCTGTCTTCAGACCATATAGCCCATCCCCCTGGACCCTATAGCCCCTCTCCCTGGACCCATATCTGTCTGCAGACCCTATAGCCCCTCTCCCTGGACCCGTACCTGTCTGCACAGACCCTATAGCCCCTCTCCATGGACCCTATGGACCCTTACCTGTCTGCAGACCCTATAGCCCCTCTCCCTGGACCCTTATCTGTCTGCAGACCCTATAGCCCTTCTCACTGGACCCTTTCCTGTCTGCAGACCCTATTGCCCCTCTCCCTGGACCCTTACCTGTCTGCAGACCCTATAGCCCCTCCCCCCTGGACCCTTACCTGTCTGCAGACCCTATAGCCCCTCTCCCTGGACCCGTACCTGTCTGCAGACCCTATAGCCCCTCTCCCTGGACCCGCACCTGTCTGCAGACCCTATGGACCCTTACCTGTCTGCAGACCCTATAGTCCCTCTCCCTGGACCCTTACCTGTCTGCAGACCCTATAGCCCCTCTCCCTGGACCCTTACCTGTCTGCAGACTCTGGACTTCTCCAGAAGATACTGTTCTATCTTTGCCCCCTCGATTGCACCTCTCTTGTTAAAGTGGATGTCGATGTATTTCCCAAAGCGACTGGAGTTGTCATTCCGGATGGTCTTAGCATTCCCGAACGCTGCATGGATGAAAGATTAAAGTCCAGACTTAGTGTAACAGATGCAGTTCAGTGAACAATGCTTACATGATGAATCACCTTGCGTGAGACCTGAAGAGTATTGTGGCATGCAGTATACCAGGGTTTCCAAACCTGGTCAGATAGTCACATTAGCTAACAGAGATATAGCTAATACAGTCCACATGTAGAATATACAGACGGACACTTCAGAACGTGCAAATGAGGCTTTAGACATGGATAGGAGGCCCAATTGTTTTGTTATTTCCGGGTCACACCAGGTGTTAATGCCAGCTTGGCATAGACAGGTGAATGAATGCCCTGCCTGACTTAAGCTGTACACCAAATTGTCAGATCACTACTCATGGCCTGGAAGGTGTTTCCTTCATCCCTGTACTTGTTCCAGGGAAAGCACGCAAGTCATGAAGCTGTCTTTTAAGGACTCTTTGAAGAATGCATCCCAAGTTCAGCTTTTCCTACACAGCTTCTGAGATTTTAGCCTACAAATCATAAACAAACCCCAAACCTGCCCCTGAGGTAGCTTGGAGCGAGTGTACAGTATCTCTGTATTCTACACAACACCACATTTGCCTTGCCAAGTAACATGAGGGCAAGTTGGCTAAGGCAGCGACAGACAGCAAGCACCCTAGCTATTACATTTCATCAGTGCTGCTGAGTGGATATACTGTAGTTAGTCTCACAAAATCCAATAGAATACTGGTATGGACATTGGATTCCATGGAAACATAACTACAAGACAGCCACCTTGGTCAGGAAATGTTTTCAATTAAACTGGTTTGGAATTTGACCAAGATGGCTGCCATTAATAGTCCATTCTAGTGTCTCATCTCAATGTTGAGTCTGACCTTCCAGTATGGGGTTGGCCTCCAGGACCTGTTGCTCAATCCAGGAGTGTTGTCCACTGATGGCTGCCAGGAACTGCAGGATCAACTTGGTGCTCTCTGTCTTACCTGCCCCAGACTCACCACTGAGGAACACAGGAGGAGATGCAATACTTTATGTATAGAAGCAGGCAGACAGGCAGACAGACAGACACGCATGCACGCACATCCACCACACACATGTAAATACAGAAACTCAAACACATGCACACTTAAATAGAGAAACCCAAATACGCTCGCTCGCTCTCTCACTCACTCACTCGCTCGCTCGCTCGCTCTCTCGCTCACTCGCTCGCTCACTCACTCACTCACTCGCTCGCTCGCTCACTCACTCACTCACTCACTCACTCACTCACTCACTCACTCACTCACTCACTCACTCACTCACTCACTCACTCACTCAGTCACTCAAACACTCACTCAAACACTCACTCACTCAAACACTTACTCAGTCACTCACTCACTCACTCACTCACTCACTCAGTCACTCAGTCACTCAGTCACTCAAACACTTACTCAGTCACTCAGTCACTCAGTCACTCAGTCACTCACTCACTCACTCACTCAAACACTCACTCACTCACTCACTCACTCACTCACTCACTCACTCACTCACTCACTCACTCACGCACACACACACACACACACACACACACAAATACACTAACCTGATGATGCAGCACTGGTCCTTGTTGTTCCTCTGCATGTTGAAGTAGCAGTTGTCTGCTATGGCAAAGATGTGAGGTGGCATCTCCCCAATCTTCTTATTGGTGTACAGGCGGATCTGGTCTGGAGTGTAGATGGGCAGCAGCTGGTAAGGGTTTACTGCCACCAGAATCGACCCTGTGTAAGTCTGCAGGCAGAGGTCAAAGTCAAAAGGTGAAATGGTCAAGGTTCATGCCAAGATGAGGGCAACCATGTTCTCCCTGAGGATTTAGCGATAACTTGATTTGTCGCTAGTGATAGCATGATTTGTTGCTAGCGATAGCACAATTTGTCACTTTCTTTCACTGGGATTGTGATTAGGCTAGTCACTAGGCTCGTGATCACTGAGATAATGTATTGTGAGCCTGATGAAGATTGATCATTTAAATGTAGAACTACAAAATCATTGGAAGTTGAGATTGAAAATCCCCTTAATGTGCATAATCTAGACATAATAATCAGTCATAATAACCCATGATTTGTTGTACTTCCAAGCCTGCAGGCCAAAGCTGTGGTGTGTTCTAAATGTTCACGTGTGTTGAACATTTACGCTTCGATGGTCAAAGCACACGTAACAAGCTGGATCAAAGGATAAGCACGAAGCAGAGCTCGGCCTTCAGCCTAGCAGAGATTATATATAGCCATTCATTCAGTGACAGCGAAGAAAATGAAAGTAGTGGAAGTGCTAGCATTAATGTCATGGGCTAGCTTGTTAGCGTGTTCCTTTTTAGCTTTAAAAAAATAAATAGGAAAGAGCATGCTTGTCTCTGTAGTTTGTACTCACCCTTCCCCCACAATTTGTCTATACAGAGAGATAGGGAGGGGGATGAAGAGGGAGAGGAAAGAGGTATAAGGAAAAAACACAAAACAGGCACAAGTTGATGAGGGACCGACTGGGGGGGACATACAGGGGCTAGATCTCAATACTCTATAACAGCTTCCTTAACCACCAGTACCACATATATCACAACGGACTGAACACGTTTCCATCATGTGTCCTGCCAGAGCAGTGATACTGAGGAAAGGATATGAGGAGAAGAAGCTGGTTCAAACTATTGAGCCACAGCCAGGCAGGGAAGATAAGGAACCAGTGGTGTTGGGGGGTTGTGGAGGCCAGGGGAACTAACATGTCAGTATAACCAAGAAAGTAAGTAAAATAACCACACAGACAAGGAAAACCCTATAACAGTCCATCAACAACATGAGCTACATGTCACTAAACAAGGTCCCTATGTTTCATAGAATATGTTCTAAACCATTCTTCCTTGTTATTTGAAGGACTCATACGCTGTAAAATTATCAATGGTGGAAAAAGTATCCATTTGTCATACAATTGTAAAGATAGAAAATTACTCAAGTAAAATTAAGTCACCCAGTAAAATATGACTTGAGTAAAAGTCTAAAAGTATTTGGTTTTAAATATACTTAAGTATCAAAAGTAAATGTACAGTAATTGCAAAAATATACTTAAATCTCAAAAGTAAAAGTAAAAGCATAAATAATTTCATATTTCTTATATTAGGCAAACCAGACGTCATGACTTTATATATATATATATTCTTTTTCACAGACAGTCAGGGGCATACTCAATTTACAAATTAAGCATTTGTGTTTAGTGAGTCCACCAGATCAGAGGCAATAGGGATGACCAGGGATGTTCTCTTGATAAATTTGTGAATTTGACCATTTTCAAATATCAATAGTAAAGTAAAGTACAGATACAAAAAAAAAAAACTTAAGTAGTACTTAAAGTATTTTTACATAAGTACTTTACACCACTGAAAATGATGGTCTTCTAGTGGTATCAAAGCGAGAAGACCAGTATTGCAGGGGGGACTCACATAGATGACATGCTCATTGTAGCGGATGAGCAAGTTCCGCAGGATGCCAGCCTCGTTGAGGTCTCCCAGGCGGATCATATCCTCCACACCGTGGATGGAGGTGGGGTGCATGGGCTTAATGTTGGTGGCATTCTGGGGCGAGATCCAGTGCTCCTGATGGGAGAACCGTTACAGTACAGTCACAGCCATTGAGGAACTATGGTGTCATAGGCTACTGTGCGTCCATGTGGGCTTGTTAGACTAAGCTTACGGCCCTGTTTGAATGCATCCTCCTTTCCTTCCCCTTCCTTGCTTTCTTCCTTCCATTAAGTAATCACTGATAAAACATGAATGGATAGGTGTAGGCAAGCTTTCCATGGCATTGCTTTTACCAGTAATGTCATGTCATGATTACTTCAAGGACGGGAGGAAGGAGGGATGCATTTGAACAGGGCCAAAGTCTTGTTCGTCAAAATCTTGTTAATGTCTCGTCGTCTTGTCAAAGTAGTGTCAATGTCCCGTCAACGTCTCATCTCGTGTGGACTTACCCTCCCCTCGTCATCCAGCACCTGGATCTGTCCCGAGTCACAGAGCTTGAGCACGGCTCCCACCGGGACATCGAACTCCCGGCCCGTCTTAAGGTCCAACCAGACATAGTCCCCCTAGAAAGCAACCACAAACACAATCAGCAATCAGATTTTAAGGGGCCTTATTACAGTGTAATTCCATATGGAATGACCCTGTATCAAGTATTGTAATTAATTGTAATAATACATAGTTACACTGTAATAACAACATGTAACTGGAGGTAACGGCAGTCTAATTACAGAGGTGTAACAACAAATGCTTGTTAAAAATGTTAAAGTTTCCGATAGCTTCCCAACCATATCCCAACTCACCATATTTCAGCCTGCACAAACCATGTGAAAGGTGTTAGTTAATTTAATAAAACCAACCACCTCATTGACACAATTCTGCAATAAAGGGCTCTGTAGTCTGATGCTCAGGCCCGATGGCATGAACGAGTTCGCAAATGGTTGACATCAAAAAATACATTAAATTGTTAAATAAATTAACCATGCATTTACTTAACCATAAATTCAACATTATTAGACACATTAATAAACAGTTATGGTTAAAATTGTGAGAGTCATTCATGCATGACAAATTGTAAGCCTATTAATCTTGGTAAAATAATGGTTTATAAATGGACTTAAAATGTTCATAGGACAAACTCTTATTCCATCATGTAACCTTGCACGTGTTTCACTGTTGGATCAGTGAAATTATTTATTTATCACAGAAATTAAGGCATCATGTCAACATCTACCCGTCTGCACAATATGCTCAGAGGGGTTTGTTGAGACTGACGTCATGTGACAGTGCGCAAAGAACGTGTCGAGAAGGTCAGTGTGAAGACATGAGAGACTGCCATGAAAGTGTAAGAAATTGTAATAGGGACTGGAAACTAGTAATAACTACATTTCAACATAAGTCATCTTTTATACAAAATACACATACTCCTCATTTCTCTTAGACATATGCTGGACTTATTAAGACACCAACTACAGACACACATAATTCCCCTCCCCCATGATAACCACAGACACACACAACTCAGGGTTGGAGCTCAAGACAAAGAACTATCTCAGGAACCAATGGAACGTGGACACCAGGCCTGTTCAGGACTACCCAAGACCCAGATCGACCAATCGGAAGGCCAGACTCGCAGATCTACCTACTTTGCTTGTTGTCTATATAATACTGTACAATTGTTGAAACTACCTCTTTTCCGGACGGTTCCATAAGAATCAGAAAGAAAGAGCCTTGCTGCAAGAATTTACTAAGATATCTTTACATGTGATTAAACGGCCTTATTATAAAATTATCCACCTCGTCCTATTGTCTCCTCTTGTTCTCCTGTCAACAGTAAACGTTTTATCAACAGACTTGGTAAGCAGAGGATGGTTACATCTTTGAATTCGGCCCAATAGAAAATTAATCGGACAGGAGACGAGAGGGAGAAAGATTCCAGAGGAGAGGTGACCTTTTCGAGGGAGAATCGCGATTCAACCCACCCAGGAAACTGATCAGAGAGCTCGAAAATAAAAGGTGAGCAGATGCCTGTTTAATCAAAATCTGTATATTGTATTATAGCCAATATCTAAATTCAATGATCAGTAGTACTGTGGTGAGTGTGAATTGTTGCTAAATTTATGTGGAATTGTTTAGAATTTAAGGCATTGTGTACAGATATCTAAGTATTAATAGGTCAAAGACTTATTCACACAGTCTGGCACTACGCGGTATGCTGATCGAGTAGGTGTACAGTGAAGAATAAGCTTTATAACGATTCACACAGTCGGGCCATATTTGACAGTCGATCGGATAGGGGTTACCGTGAAGAATCCATAATTAAAAGATGGGATCCAAATAGCCGGGCAGTAGTTAGATTTGGCAAATCAGCTAAGTGTTACCGTGAAGACCCATAATCGTCCTATTGTCTCCTCTTGTTCTCCTGTCAACAGTAAACGTTTTATCAACAAAAGGAAAAAAACATCAACACAGGAGTTAGAAAGTAAGTTTTCCATGCTAGCTAATGTTAGCTGGGCTCGATGGTCTTATCTTCCCTGAACCTTGTTCTCAAGGTATCCATACCTCAAGGGTATTACATGAGAAACATCCAGCATGTTAACGTTATCTAGCTAGCTAGCCACTTGTGTCAACAGACTATGAAGAATGTTAGTTCCTTTTCAATGTAGATAAACACTAGCTAACTTAGTGTTAGCAAGCACTGTTATTGTTAGCTGGACAAGACAACAACTAGCTAGGTAGCAGGCCTAAACTATAGAAATCATGATGATAACTAGTATAGGGTAATGTAAATTGTTATAGCTACATACTTCTTCTCTAACACAGATTCCCACAAGGTCTCAGACTTCAGGATGTACCCGGCTCCACGAGGGGGCTAAAGGGGTCTAAGCCCCCTCAGTTGAAACTTGTGCCACCTTAGTTTTAGTTTATTGTCCCTATATAAAAATAAAAAAGTTCAAATGACTGAGTGACGGGTTGGTGCAAAAATAAATCAGTCTCTCTAGTGCGCTGTGTCAGCACAATGGAAAGAGTGCGCCACGGTGTGTTTAGGGAAGCTATGGAAGGCCACTGGGACGGTTAGGTATGACTCCTTTGGGTTTCCATAAAAATCAGGAAAAAGCATTTCTCATCTTTGTGGAAGGCTAAGTGAACAACATGATAAACCTCCGCTTGTAATATTTGATTTGGATTTATAAGTGTGGTGTCAAGTTTACCAGTCGGGCCCTGGTGAGGACACCGTGTTGGAGGCCGAACTGTCTCCTTCTTGCTCCTCTGCTGTTCCTATGGGGGCACTCTGCAGGAGTGTCTTCCCTATGATGGGGTGTGAGAGGTTTTCATCCTGACATTGACTGGCACTAAATTGACTATGACAGAGCTCTCTCCGGAGCCTGGAGAGGAGAACATGTGCTCTGACACTTTCCGCAGGCTTGGAGAGAAAATGACTGCACCACAAAATGTTTCTGGGTGTAGCACAGAAGTTGTGTCACTGCTGGAGGGTCTGGAAACCACCCTGGTGTCCACTGTGCATTGTCCGGGAGAGAATGCTCTCTTACCTGCTTCAACAAAGGCCCATTTTATGAGCATGGCCTTATTTCTATTACAGCATATTGGATGACTGTCATTCATATTTCATTCACCCAGCTCGATAGGTTTAGGCAACTACATGACACTCAAATTTTCCCTATACCCATCATGAGGTTGCTACAACCTACGAATTAACGTTTACAACGTAGGTGCACAGGTTGAGAGGAAAGTTTTAGTAATCAAGGTGACAGACAGTGATACATTCAACACCACCTTGCACACTCTTGCCTGCATTTAGCTGATCTAGAGTGTAATCATTAGTCCAAACCATTGCAAATGAGAGTTTCTATTGGAGAAATTCAGGTATGTTTATCCATGTTTCATTTGCTTCCGTTTAAGAAAAGTTTTTTCAACATAATCGAAAGAATGAATACACCTCTGATCACCCGCACACACAGTTCTCTTTCATAGCAGCCACATACAAACAGCATGATCACTTTACTTGTTTTATAATTCATTCTTGCATCTACACGCTCTCCTCCTCTCACCTTCTCCCTTCGCTTGTGGACTTAAGTGCACAACACAACAGCTGGCTGTGACCAGGTGAAAAGACCTTTCCAAGCCAAACCTTCATACCATAACCGCTACACACAGCCTACATCACTGTCTCCATATTAGCTAACGTCATAGTCAACATAGCGCGTTAGTAAACCCACTACAATCATGCAGTACAGTGTACAGCAAGCAGTTTACACCGGCGGGCTCCGGTGGCAATAAATTAATAAAACCGAAAGCTTACTTTGACTTGGAAGAGTTCTAGTGTTAGATAGCCTTAGCCAGCTGGCTAACATAGCATACCTCTCTGTTTGAGCTGGTTGTTTGAGCTGCATTAGCTAGCTAAGTAAGTGAAAGTGAAACTTTAAAAAAAATACAACGAAATATAGCTAGCTCTCTCTTCATTGTCTTTAATTTAAGAAATTCATTTGATCAAAACTGTTCAACTATTGTCTTTCTCTCTCTTTGAGTCAATTACTCACCACATTTTATGCGCTGCACTGCTAGATAGCTGTAACTTATGCTTTCAGTACTTTATTCATTCTCTGATCCTTTGATTGGGTGGACAACATGTCAGTTCATGCTGCAAGAGCTCTGATAGGTTGGGGGACGCCCTCCGGAAGTCATCATAATTACTGTGTAAGTCTATGGATTGGGGTGAGAACCATGAGCTTCCTAGGTTTTGTATTGAACTCAATGTACCCAGAGGAGGACGGAAACTACCAGTCCTCTGGCTACACCATGGTGCTACCCCAAAGAGTGCTGCTGTGGCTACTGTAGACCTTCATTGCAAAACAGTGTGTTTTAATAAATTATTTGGTGACGTGAATATATTTAGTATAGTTTTATCTAAAAATTATAACTTTTTAATGTTTAACAATTGACATTTATCTGAAATACACTGAGGAGGCTGGTCCTCCCCTTCCTCCTCTTAGGAGCCTCCACTGGATTTTCCTTTATTTGCTCTGCCAATCTACATTTAACAAATGGACATAACATGTTGGTCAATACAGTATGTATCATGTACCCAGTGCTCATTTGGAATGTGCCATTCTGGCATTAGTTTGGGTACTGTGTGCGTTTAAGGGGGGTGGGTTGAAATACTGAACCGTAATGATTTCAGTTGAAGGGACGACTGCTACATCCTGACAAAGTTTATGAGGTTGCTGTTTATGTGGAACGAACGTGTCTTGAGCTTAATTTTAAATGCAGAGACCACAAAAATAGGGGAGGGATGTGTGGCGAAGATGCGCTGTACATCTCTCTCCACTACTGCCACTGACTCCCGCCAATTCGTGCACACTATTTGCTTCATTGTGTCAATTGTTTGTCAATGTTTATCAGTGGAGTTACTGTAATTACAACATATTCCCCCATTAATTTAGAATGTTTGGTTACAGAAAATTATAATATACATTCATACTATTCTAATTTTCCAAGTGGAAACATTGTTTGTGTCACGATCGTCGTACGAACTGGAATTATACTCAGACCAACGTGCAGCGTGATTTGGGTTCCACATGTTTAATAAAGGAAACTCACAAAAAACAATAAACAGCAAACGAAACGTGAATGCTCACAGGCAACTACACACAAACAAGATCCCACAAAAACCAGTGGGGAAATGGCTGCCTAAATATGATCCCCAATCAGAGACAACGATAAACAGCTGCCTGTGATTGGGAACCATACCAGGCCAACATAGAAATGGGCTGAGGGAAGCTGAGCGTTGGTATGTGGAATTGGAGACAAGTGGGAGTGGAGTTGCTGTGTGGGAGATTGACCATCATTCTAAGACAAAAGTAAAAATAAAAAATTGAAAAAAGTCCAAATAAAACATAATAAAAAGTACATTTGAATGACACTAAGTGGCAGTGTTTTTACAACTAATGCCGGTTTGCCTGAGGCTGATGCCGTGCAGGTGTTTGTACACATGCATATACACACACTCTCATTCAAATAAACACATACAAGAACACACACATACATGTAACTGTGGGAGGGGTCTCGAATGGTTGAGGGACAGCTATTGGGGAACTGTGGGGGGATCTTGGAGGGTTTGGGTTCATGTTTTGTGGCCTGGTGGTAGATTCGTCAACGTGCCCTTGAGCAGGGCATTAACCCTGGATGCTTCTGTGTGTTGCTCTGAATGGGAATCTGTTGGATGACTGGTATGATGTAGTTCTTGAGCTGCTTCAATGCAAGTATATTGTATGTTTCGAATATTCAATAAATAAAAAAAATATATAATAAAAAAATAAAATAATAAATAAGGTCATGTTCATAAAAAAAATCATCTCTAATCTTAAATGGCCCCGACCACCACTGATCTGAGCCTGGTAGACCCCAGCTGCGCTTTATTGGATAAGACAGGATTTTCCTGATGAGAGGCTTTTTCTTTTGAAAGCTAACATTTTGAAGTCAGAACTTTGTATTTATATTTGTAAATATCAGCTTCATCTTTGAAACACCAGCGCTGTGTAAATAAATCCAACACTCCTTTGCACCTCTACCTGCCTGCCTCCTGCTGAATCTTTGTCCTTACCGTGTCTGCTCCAGGATGGGGAAAATGCTTACAGAGTTGATTTCCATTGTTACTTGTAATGTTAAAAGGGAAGAAAAAGATAATCACGTTTTTCTAAATTGGCTATCTAGACTAGTACTCACCAGCACTAGAATAGTTATTTTTATGTTATTGAATAGGCCTATATATTTGTTTAATCTAAGTAATCAGATTATTAATGTAACAATAAAAATGGTTGTAATTGTGTAAGAAATGTAAGATCTTTTTACATGTTGCAATAAAGTTGACTAAAAGAAAATCTCATCTTTTGTTTGTAGGTATTTCCCCTTGATAATGAGCAGTATGTAATTATATTGAAATTACTCATAGGTAACTTTAAAGTTACACAACTTTAAATAGCAAAATCCTGTGTTACAACTGGCGCGCGCCGACCTTGTACTAATGCAGATATTACAGATATGTACTCTGTGGTGTATTAGTGTGTTTATTTTCTCAGATGGCACATTTGTTAGCTGATGATCAGATTGTCAGGATGGGTAACATACTTTATAGGTACACAATTACAATTACAATTAAGTACGCCTCAAGGTACACTTAATTTTAACTAGCTTAATCCTGTGTAACACCTAGTAATTACATTGTACTTATGCAGATATTACATGTACTCTGTAGTGTACTAGTGTGTTTTTGTCTCTCACTTGGATGGTGCTTTCAGAAGTTTTGCAATTAGGGTCAGGTTGTCAGGATGGGTAATGTACTATCTAAGTACACATTAACGACAGGTAAGTACCTCTCAAGATACACTTGATTTTAACAAATTTAATCCTGTGTAACACCTAGTAATTAAGTTTTTACAATTTATGCAAATTGTACATGTACTCTGTGGTGTTCTTTGTTTATCCTCCCACTTGAGGATGACACCCACTTGAAGATGACACTTGTATGGAAGACCCTAATCAGTGAGGTTGAATTACATTTGATCTGTTTTAGTAAACTCAACCCAGATGGTACACTTTTTGAGGGCAAGTGCTAGCAACAACTTTAAGTGAACATTTTGAAGTGCGCATTCATAGGTAGGTAATGATTATTATTACATATTTTTTATTTAACTAGGCAAGTCAGTTCCCGTTTGGACTAGGCGTCCCGCTAGCGGGACAACTTCCGGTGAAACTGGAGGGCGCGCAATTCAAATAAATAATCATAAAAATTATGGATATTAAACATTTCGGTACATATAAGTGTCTTATATCCTCTGAAAGCTTACATTATTGTTAATCTAACTGCTTTACAGTAGCTATTACAGCGAAAACATGCCATGCGATTGTTTGAGGACAGCCCCCCCACATCAAAATATTTTTCCACCGTCACAGGTTTCACACATTCACAAATAACAATTAAATATTCACTTATTTTTTGAAAATCTTCCTCTAATTTGTCATCCAAAGGGTCCCAGCTATAACACGTAGTGTCGTTTTGTTAGATAAAATACTTCTATATGTCCCAAAAAGTCTATTTAGTTGGTGCCATTGATTTGAGTAATCCACTCATACAACATGCAGAAAAAGGAATCCGAAAATCTACCCCTTAACTTTGTTTCAACAAGTCAAAATATGTTTCTATTTACTCCTCAGGTACCCTAAAATGTAATCAAACTATAATATTTCTTACAGAAAAAAGTAGGAAACTGATTTTAGCAGATGCGTCCTGTCTTCATTGCGCGCGCAAACACGAATTTCCAAGACTGTCCCTGTACTAAAACTGATAATTCTTATTCGTTTTTGAAGTTACAAACCTGAAACCTTGAACATAGACTGTTGACACCCCGTGGAAGCCAAAGGAATTGCACACAGGGAGCTAATTTTCATTATGACATTTTACTAGATTTTCTAAGAGGATGGTCTCTCAAAAACAATTCTGGTTGGTTTTTCTTTGCATTTTCTCTTACAATATCTATTGTGTTATATTCTCCTGCACTATTTAAACATTTATACAAACTTCAAAGTGTTTCTTTCCAATTGTACCAATTATATGCATATCCTGGCTTCAGGGCCTGAGCAACACACAGTTTACTTTGGGCACGTCATTCAGGCAGAAATGGAGAAAAAAGGGGCCTAGCCCTAAGAAGTTGTTAATTAAGAACAAATTCTTATTTAAAATGACTACCTACTCATTAGAGCCTATGTAATCTCGGGACACCCAGGGCATCTGTCCACAAGAGATTACAACCTTGTGATAGTTTGTATTGAATTGGATGTGCTGAGAAGAACCAAAACACTAAACTGGTGAATTTAGTGGAAGCTTGCACGTTTTTAAGAAGCATGGTAACAAACATTTGTTGTTACACCTCTGTAATTACAGACTGCATTTACCACCGGTTACATGTTATTACAGTCTAACTATGAGTTATTACAATTAACGACAATGCTTGTTAGTGTAATTACACATGTAATTACACTGTAATAAGGACCCCTTAAAATGAAGTGTTACCATTTTCTTACTAGTTGAATACATTACATTTGCCATTCCAATATGTTAAGCACATGATTTCAATATATTGTCCATTAGGTCCAGGACGGGATGTGCTTATTTTTTAAGACTCACGTTACACCCTGGCCCTGCCATCAATATACTTGCAAATTGAAAATGCATTTCAAACCAGCTTTATTTGTGTTTGCTGAAGTACAGACTTGGCAGGAATGTGTTTAAATTACTTTGCAACAATAGTAATGAGGGCACTAGGAAGGTAGGCCCCTAAATTGCAGCTGCCTGAGGATAACTCTAATAGTCGAAACTCGTTGCAGTTGTGCGTCCTGATGTGCTATGCTGACTGCTCCTATATGTATTCTTTGTAAAATATATTCTGTTAATAGTTCACTAAAGTTTATTGCAACGTACTGGCCGCCTACTCGTCTTCTTTCTCAAACACAATAGTAATACAATAAAATCTCACTCTGCCTACAGTCTGGTCTAAGGTCATGTTAATTCTACTAGTGGAGCAAAATTCACAATCAATACACTTCATAATTCCTTCTGACACAATTGTATTTTTATTACATTAAAACTATTTTCTGTGCACTTCCTAAAACAATAAAAAATTAGAGGTTCAATCGATATAAAAAAGTCACATATTGATATGCATGAAATAAGTTGGCTACTTTGAAGACTGCCAGTCCATCCAATAAGGGGAATTAGGTTGATGTAGGCTTAGCCTCGTCCAACTGCGGACTTTATAGGAAGTGATGTAACTTGTCACTTGTTGCTAGGAGGAGGTGGTGCTGTTTCAAGAAGGTTTGAATATTTAGAAAATGCATCATTCCCTTCTTCTGTCCTTGTTATCACTACTCTAAATGATGACCGGTGAAAGCAAGGCCTACGCCACTTTATAAACCTGCCTTGCCAAAATCAGTAATTACTTCAATGTTGGGGAGTCAAAGTAAACAGATAAACAGAACCTTATAAGAGGGCTCAGGGGAGGAGCCTATTGGAAATCCTTGCTGTCAATCAAGGTGAGATTCAGGAAGTCAGCCCAGCCAGAGAATGGGCTTTGTCACTTCCCAGTGTTAAGCTGCCATGTTGTTTTTGTTTTGTTGTAACACGCTGGAAACACTTTGACCGTGCTGTTATTCCATCTCTCACAAACCACCTAACCACATATATACGCAATAAACCGGACAACAACAACATATTTAGGACTGAACGAATCAAAAAAAGCACCATTCATTTTCCAAAATAAGTAAAAAATATGAGTTTTGCTCTTCACAAAAACATGTTTATATGGAGTCGACTTTCTTTTCGAACATTGTAAACATTGTTTCATTGAGTAAATTAAACCAAATGTGCATTGAAGTGCAATAAGAATGATTTTGACAACCCAAAACCCAGGTACCAGCTTTGCTAGAAAAGGATGCAGTTAGCACTCAAAAACATCAGCAAGAAAAAAGTATCCATTTCTAATCCAGGTTGAGGTGAAACGTCCATGTCACTATCCCTCCCTGTCTAGACTCGGGCATTACAGAGGCTTTACTAGTCTGACAACACAGATGCCTTGCTGATGGAATGAAACGCATGATTCATGACTAGTCTCTTGACATTGAGGTACTCCTTAAAGGGATAGTTTACAGATTTGACATATTTATACATTTGTTTCCTTACCTTGAAATCAGTCTATGGACAAGAAGTGACTGCAATTCACACTTTATTTTTGTTAAACTACCCACTCCAAACCCCAAAAATGTAATCAATGAACTATCCCTTTAAAAACCCAGATAAAGTGGGTTTTTAAAAAAGCCCCACAAAGCCTGCCTGACTAACCTTCTCCAGAACCATGGGCCCAGATGAAAATATATTGATAGTGTGACGGGGGGGTGATGATCGGAGAATGAGGGTGCATGTTATCTCATGCTACGTGTCACTGTGTCCTCTGGTGGGCCAGCTGATAACACACCATAGCCCCTATCTTATTAGCATTTAAATTGTGTCTCACTTGCAAAGGTCGTCCACAGGGTGGGTGTGTGTTTGTGTGTGTGAGTGTATGTTTGAGAGAGAGAACAAGTGAGAAATAAGGTATTCTACCTGTTGCAGAATGACCATGGTTCAGCTTCCGGTTTATTCCAGGACATTAGAAGTCACCATGTGAGGCTCCTGGAATAGAGACAAGTCCTATTAGACATACAGAACATATCAAACATACATATTTACACACTCAGAAACTGGCCCAACAGGGATTCAAACTACCACTGCTGGGGGGCATATGCAGCGGCTGTGTTGACCACTAGACCAACATCTGCCACAGTCTTACTAATGGTAAAGATTCACCACAGGGGTTCTCTCTATACCGTGGTTCTCGCTGGACAGATGGCTTGAAGCTGAGTCCATTGGTGACTGGTGGACCAGACCTCACTGTCTGAGCCTAGAGGAATCCCACTTTAATCAAGTGGAAGTAATGTGCATAAAATGATAAACCTTTCTACCCCCGGAGAGTGAGGATACACACATAAGCTTGTTGTCAGAGTCTCCATTACTTTGCAAGATTAAAGGCATTACTGTAAATCAGAATGTCCCCCAAAGCAGTTGTCATTGGATCTAATGTGTAGTGTGGCTATATCCGAAATGGCATGGCACCCTATTCCCCATATAGTGCATTACCTTTGGCCCGAGCCCATAAGGTAGTGCATTATATAGAGAATAGGGTGCCATTTCAGACTGTGACTTTTGCAGATGTCTTCTGGACTGATCATCCATTGCACAGGGGCTTTTTGACCTGTGCTCTTGTCCGATTCACTTCCCTTCTCTTAAATGTGCACTCGTTCACTCCTAATCATGGATTTAAAAGCAATGTATTGTTGCCTCCATGGGCTAGAGGGATATATATCTTCCACCTTTGAACTTTAAATCCATGTGTGACCAAGTGCACGTCATGGAGAAGGGGAGAGAATTGGAATGAAGACAGTTCCCTGATCTCACACATACATACGTCACACACAATAAACCAACAAACACACACCACCATTGTAATCCACAAGTAAACTGTCTAATGAAATGAAGCTCTGGCTGAGAGAGTTTGATCAGGCTGTCTTATTTAAAATCTCCATGACTACAGTTAGCTCCCCCGTTACTGACTATCACACATGCGCACACACACACAACAAAGTCTCTGTCTAACCTTTCAAGACCCTAGTAGAAGTACAAACTTTCTCCAGTTGTAGTTATTATGGCTCTGACAAAGTAGGAATAATACACCCACTAAGAAATAATCAACGAATACACCAATCTGCAGTGGATTGTCCAAAAATATATTTCAAACAATCACAATAAATATGAGGCAGCAGAATGCAAGTGTTTACTTTGATATTCAATTTAGAGACACATTAGCCTGGTCTAAGATCCGTTTGTGCTGTATAGCCAACTCCTATGTGCATTGGCATGTAAAACTGATCTGCAACCAGATCTGGAACCAGGCTAGAGACACATTGACATGATTAAAGTACAGTAGCTGTGGGCCAGTATTCATAAAGCATCTCAGAGTAGGAGTTCTCATCTAGGATCAATTTAGCCTTTTAGATCAGAATCAAAATTGTTATATGGACCTGGGGCCTTATCCACAAAGCATCTCAGAGTGCTGATCTAGTATGTGTCCATATAATATTATTCATCATTATCTAAAAGGCTAAACTGAGGTCAGCGCTCCTACTCTGAGACGTTTACAGGCCCTGATCATAAATGAGCATTCATAGTCTAAGACGCTTTGACTTTGGACCATGGGTATTCTGGGCATGTTATTCCCATTGTCAGCTGCTGCTAGGGAGAACACTACAAAATAACTTGCCCACAATGATCATAGCCAGCTGCACAAGAGAAAATGAGGAGAGCGAGAGCGAGGGGAGGGGGTCTATCTATGCAACGCATAATGAAACTCCTTAAAAATGTATGGGTTACACAAAAGCAACTGAAGCAACTGTGCCATAAGGCACCATTCATTTAATTGTAATTACCATTTATTTTTTAACCTTTATTTAACTAGGCAAGTCAGTTAAGAACAAATTCTTGTTTACAATGACGGCCTAGGAACCGTGTTGGGTTAACTGCCTTGTTCAGGTGCATAACGACAGATTTTTACCTTGTCAGCTCGGGGATTCGATCTAGCATGCTTCGGTTACTGGCCCAACACTCGAACCACTAGGCTACCTGCCGCCCCAAAATGACCTATACAGGTACTTACAGTGCCTTCGTAAAGTATTCAGACCCCTTGACTTTTTCCACATTTTGTTAAGTAAGTCATATTTTTTTATTAATATATTTTTTTCCAATCAGCAATCTACACACAATACCTTATAATGACAAAGTGAAAACACGTTTTTAAAGGTTTTGCTAATTTATTAAAAATAAAAAAACAGAAATACTTTATTTACATAAGTATTCAGACCCTTTGCTATGAGACTCAAAACTGAGCTCAGGTGCATCCTTTTTCCATTAATCATCCTTGAGATTTTTCTACAACTTGGAGCCCACCTGTGGTAAATTCAATTGATTGGACATGATTTGGAAAGGCACATACCTGTCTATATGTCTATATATGTTCTCTCACGTCACCCCGCTCCTCCGCTCTCTCCACTGGCTTCCAGTTGAAGCTCGCATCCGCTACAAGACCATGGTGCTTGCCTACGGAGCTGTGAGGGGAACGGCACCTCCGTACCTTCAGGCTCTGATCAGGCCCTACACCCAAACAAGGGCACTGCGTTCATCCACCTTTGGCCTGCTCGCCTCCCTACCTCTGAGGAAGTACAGTTCCCGCTCAGCCCAGTCAAAACTGTTCGCTGCTCTGGCACCCCAATGGTGGAACAAACTCCCTCACGACGCCAGGTCAGCGGAGTCAATCACCACCTTCCGGAGACACCTGAAACCCCACCTCTTTAAGGAATACCTAGGATAGGATAAAGTAATCCTTCTAACCCCCCCCCTTAAAAGAGTTAGATGCACTATTGTAAAGTGGTTGTTCCACTGAATATCATAAGGTGAATGCACCAATTTGTAAGTCGCTCTGGATAAGAGCGTCTGCTAAATGACTTAAATGTAAATGTAAATGTATATAAGGGCAGACAGTTGACAGTGCATGTCAGAGCAAAAACCAAGCCATGAGGTCAAAGGAATTATCTGTAGAGCTCGGAGACAGGATTGTGTCGAGGCACAAATCTGGGGAATTGTACCAATGTTTTTTTGCAGCATTGAAGGTCCCCAAGAACACAGTGGTCTCCATCATTCTTAAATGGAAGAAGTTTAGAACCACCAAGACTCTTCCTAGAGCTGAGCAATCGGGGGAGAAGGGCTTTGGTCAGGGAGGTGACCAAGAACCCAATGGTCAATCTGACAGAGCTCTAGAGTTCCTCTGTGGAGAGGAGAGAACTTTCCAGAAGGACAACCATCTCTGCAGCACTCCACCAATCAGGCCTTTATGGTAGAGAGGCCAGACGGAAGCCACTCCTCAGTAAAAGGCACATGACAGCCCGCTTGGAGTTTGCCAAAAGGCACATAAAGATTCTCAGACCATGAGAAACAAGATTCTCTGGCCTGATGAAACCAAGATTGAATTCTTTGGCCTGAATGCCAAGCGTCACATCTGGAGGAAACCTGGCACCATCCCTACGGTGAAGCATGATGGTGGCAGCATCATGCTGTGGGGATGTTTTTCAGCGGCAGGGACTGGGAGACTAGTCAGGATCGAGGGAAAGATGAACGGAGCAAAGTACAGAGAGAAGGTTCACCTTCCAACAGAACAATGACCCTAAGCACACAGCCAAGACAACGCAGGAGTGGCTTTGGGACAAGTCTCTGAATGTCCCTGAGTGGCCCAGCCAGAGCCCGATCGAACATCTCTGGAGAGACCTGAAAAAAGGATTTAATCAATTTTAGAATAAAGCTGTAACGTAACAAAATGTGGAAAAAGTCAAGAGGTCTGAATACTTTTCCGAATGCACTGTATATATAAGAATGTCTCATCTTGCTTTTGTGTAATATCAGTGCAAATAATGATCCTCACACAGAGCACCGTGTGGAGGCTAAATACTTCTCCTCATACGGGACACCATTTCATCCAGCTGGTGCTGGAGATGATGAATACAAAGTTGATAAATTGTGAAACGTCCCTTTAAGGGCTTATTTAGATTCCTGGGGCTAATCTCTGTGCTTATACAAACCGTAATTTAATATTGGCTGCTGAATCATATCCTCCCTGACGGCAGATCTCATTGGGCTGCCTTTGGATCAAAGACTTTGTTTACATCCATAATAACAGTAGCCATTTTGTCTCCATAGGCTACATACAGCAGGACACAGGGGGCATGGCCTGGATCCATTTCTGTACCTAGCTCCTTCCCCTAGGTCCTACCGCTTTTCATGTCTACTGCTCATGAAGGACTTGATAGGGGAAAGCAATATGGCATAACTCTGTAGCCTACGCTGAAGGCTAGGCCATCAACATATTGCTAACTATCTGTTTCCCTCAGATCTCAGAAACATCCTCCCTACATGTGACAGGAGAGGGTTGTCACATAAGGAACATATGGTACAGTTTACCAGCGACTCCTCCCATTTGCTGCCGAATAAGTAGATTAACATTGGGTTTAATGATATACTGTACGGATCTGCTGTGCTTTGAATACAGCTACATTGAATGCAACTCAAATATTTAATTGCAAAACAACATGCAAAACGTAGCAGATCCATAAAAAGGATTACATACACTCCCATCTATATGTAATTGGACAGTAAAGCTAACATCTTTTGGGTTATGTTTTGCCCAATAGTAAATCAATAAATATTTATCCTCACATGTGCCACCATTTCATTGGACATCTTTACACTTGATATTAGTGTCCAGACTAGAGTCACAGCTGGGTTAAGTGCAGCATCATGCTTTACCCATGTGGCTCAGCTGGTCATGTAGTCAGGTAAATGAGGGAAGGAGGAAAATAGGGGAGGAGGGGAAGAAGAGAGGAGGGGGTAAGACGTCTGGGGGTTGATTTGTTTGATTTGTTTGAGAGGATTTCAAAATATCAGATCCAAATAAAGGATTAGATACACTCGCCTCCATATACATTTGGACAGTGAAGCTAACCCTTTAAATTAGTCTCTATACTCCAGCATTTTGGATTTGAGATCAAATGTTTCATATGAAGCGACAGTACAGAATGTCATTTTTTTCTTCATGCATATCTGTTTTACTGTTTAGCAATGAAAGCACTTAAAAAGTTTTGTTTTGGTCCCATATTTCTTGCACGTAATAACTTCTCAATGTTGTGACTCTACAAACTTGTTGGACGCATTTGCAGTTTGTTTTGGTTGTTTTTGGGTTATGTTTTGCCCGATAGTAACTGAATGGTGAATGATGACTGGAGTAATAAGATGTTTCTGAACACTTCTAAATTAATCCTGATAATGCCATGATTAACAAAAATCATGAATCACGAGCTTGATTTAGTCATTGAATGCAAGGAATATGGGACCAATATTTAACTTTGACTACTTTAATACACTATAAGTGAATATGTCAAAATACTTATGACTTCTTCAAATGGGGGAACGAGATACATAAAGTGCTTTCATTTCTAAATGGTGAAACAGATATGTATGAAAATACCCTAAAATAAAAGGTGACATTCTGAAGTGTCGCCTAATATGACACATTCTATCTAAAATGCTAGAGTATAGAGCCCCCCAAAAATGTGTATGATTCATTGTCGGAATACATATGGAGGAGACTGTATAGTGGCCCTTTGACTCTGTATCAACAGCTTTATAGTCCATCTGGATGGTAGTACTGCTGATCACACCACACTCATGCTAAATCAGAGCCTCTTATCTAGCACCACAGGGGGCCAATCTGGCAACCCATTCCAGCAGGGCCCAAATGTAAGGCTCTCACCCTTCCCAACTACAGGGTCAGGCAGAAAGACAGCTGCTGGGTGTCAAAAGGCACTTCCTTTCCTCTTTGGACCCATATTCATGAAGCGTCACAGAGTAGGAGTGCTGATCTAGGATCAGGGCCCGTATCCGGTGGTGGAAAAGGTACCCAATTGTCATACTTGAGTAAAGATACCTTCATAGAAAATGACTCAAGAAAATGTGAAAGTCACCCAGTAAAATACTACTTGAGTAAAAGTCTAAAAGTATTTGGTATTTATATACTTAAGTATCAAAAGTAAATGCAATTATTAAACTATACTTTAATATCAAAAGTAAAAAGTAAAAGTAAAATAATTTCACATTCCTTATATTAAGCAAACCAGATAGCACAATTTTCTTGTTTTAAAAATTTACGGATAGCCAGGGGCATGCTCCAACACTCAGACATAATATACAAACAAATTATTTGTGTTTCGTGAGTCCGCCAGATAAGAGGCAGTAGGGATCTTCTCTTGATTAGTGCGTGAAAAGGACCATTTTCTTGTCCTGCTAAGCATTCAAAATGTAACGAGTAATTTTGGGTGTCAAGAAAAATGTATGGAGTAAAAAGTACATAATTTTCTTTAGGAATGTAGTGAAGTAAAAGTAAAAATGGTCAAATATATAAATAGTAAAGCATAGATATCACAAAAAACTACTTTACACCACTGCCCGTATCCACAAAGCACATCAGAATAGGAGTGTTGATCAATAAAACTAATTATCTAAACCCTTACTCTGAGATGCTTTGTGAATACAGTCCCTAATACTTACAGTATATGGCATCATTTTTTCTATGCTAAAAGCAGAAACATTAACAAAACTACTGTATAGTCAGTCACAATTGTAGCAGCATTTGTTTACAAACCTCCTTTTGCACAAATCGACAATATTCCCAATTTGTTTTGGTCATGTCAGTTATATGAAATAAAATCTCAGTCAATGCACCGATACTGGCCTAGCCTCTACCTTTGCCGATCTGAAAGTATTCAGTAGCCATCAGCAACATGGTAGGAGCGTAATCTATTTCTCTTGGAGGCTGGATAGTCTTTTTGACATATTTGTTAACACAATGGACACCAGCCCTGGTTCTGGAGAACTATATGGGTGTATTGTATATGGTTACGCAGGCTTTTGTTCTAACCTAGCTCTAAAACAAATTTTGGTCATACCCAGTGACTCTAGTCCTTCCCATATCAGAGGACAGGAAAACTAACCAAACTGGGATCCAGTTGAAATAGCTGAATGATTATGACTAAGTGGAACAAATGTGGCTTTGTTGGTTTAGCCCACATTGTTCAGTGAAACTGCTGAATCTTTATGGACCTAAGAACAAACTAGCTGTTTCAAAAACTTACGGCAGCCTCTGTTTCAAAATAGCTGTTTTATAATAGCTGTGACTCATTATTGACATACTGTATATACCGAGTGGCCTCTGAGAGCAGCATTATAGGATATGAACACAACATACTGTACTCTCAGATTAGCTGTTGAGCCTTTTGGCATTAGAGTCCACACTTTAGTCCAACAGTATGTACTGTATGGATCTCTCTCCGTGTGTGTGTGTGTGTGTGTGTGTGTGTGTGTGTGTGTGTGTGTGTGTGTGTGTGTGTGTGTGTGTCAAATCTATGTACACTATATGAAGTAGAGGAGCAGATGTTTCAGATGATCCTCAACCCCCTACCCAGCAAGTACAAAATTGGCCATATTATTTGGATCAACATCAACAGTCCTGAGAAAGACATCCAAGTTTGTTTGTGACCTGGGTAGTTTTGTCAAATGTTCAGAAGCTCATAATGATTCAAAACATAATTCTTAAGATTGTTAACATGATCCTTCCTCAACAGGTTTAGGACCAAGGTAGTACATGACTGTGACTTTGAAACAACTCTTGAAATGGCTAGCTAGTTATTATGTCCAGCAGTTTCACTGAACAATGTGGGCTAATTCAATGAAGCCACTAAAATACAAATATTATCATCATTATCATTCAGCCATTTCAGCTGAATCTAAACTACACTTCAGTTTGGTTAGTAGTCTTCCAGTTCTCTGATCTGGGAAGAAACTTCTACCCAAGTAGAGTCACTATGACCCAGGAACAGTTGAGGCGAGTGTAGGGTCATATTCATTAGTGCACACCGCATCAAAACGTTTGCAACGGAAAAAGAAAACAATTATTTAGGCCCGTTTGCTTCTGTTTGGTTCCTAGTGAATACGACCCAGATAGGAAGGGGATAACAGCCTGAGCATGGCCTCCATTGCCTGAGCTATTATTCCATCTCACCAACTACACTCACTATGACCCAGGCCAGGAAGTAAACCCACAGACGGTGACCTGGGAGGCTGAAGAGTCATGTAGGCGGACTAATAACCAATCCAGAAAAACAGCTTCTTTGATGACAATATCAAGACCAGGCCATAAAAGACTTCCAAGCACCCTGTGAACACCAATATTCTCTGATCAATGCCAGATGTCCTCCTTAAAAATGATTTTCACGTGGAAATCTAGAACTTTGATACTTTAGGCGCCGACTTCATGCACCTTTTCACTTTCCCATTCTCACTCACGATCATTTCAGGTTGTACTTTACTAAGTTCATTTAATCACATCACCGACTTGGTTTATTCAAAAAAGGTACAGATCCACTTAAATACACATTCTGGCAATAAACACACACACAAACCTGAAGGTACACACACACAGAAAGAGTCACGTTCTGTTTCTTTAAGTGAGATTATAAATGCTCCCCTTTGAGGCCTGGCACGAAGGGAGCATGCAGTGGGGGTGAGCTGGCTGTGAGCGCTGAGTGAGCCGTAAGAGGCTTTGGGTAACTAATGCCTGAGGAGAGGCAGCAACACTGAGCCCTGGGCCAGCTAAGCCCTCAGCCCTGACCAACCAACCGCTTTTCTTTACTTTATTTACTTCCTTACTTACCACTCAAGACACTCGGGTTCTCCTGTCTCCTCGCTTTTTCCCTCTTTCCTTGTCCCTCGCTCTTCCACTCTGGTAAGTCCAGGTAACTGGTAACAGCCAGGTAGCAGGTGAATCGACGGAAAGGTGTAAAGAAGCAGGATGAACAAAAGAAAATCTCTCTCTCACTCTTTCCACTTGCTGCAGTCTCTGTCCCTTTTTGTCCTCTCTCTCTCTCACATGCTCTGCCCCTCCTCTTCTTCTTTCTTTCTCTCCAAGGTACCTGTTGCTGCCTGGCGTCCAGTAGAGGAGTGACTACAGTCTCTCTCTCTCGATCTCTCATTCATCATTCAGTCAGTCCGCTGATCCCTATTAGCAGGGAGGCAGACTACGTGCGCCTCACAGCCACAGTGACCAGCCACTTGGAGGGGGAGGGAGGAAGGGGGAGGGGGACTGAGAGGTCATGGGGTGGCAGGTGGTGCCGGACTGATCAGGGCCTGCACCTACTGTCCCACAAAAAAATGTAAATATTGTACTGTAATATTTATGCATGAGGAGGAGGGTTAACACAGTTGTGTAATTCCACCAGGCCTATGAATAGGGTACGTTTGGGGACTATGTGTATGTGGCAAGTGATGATGCCATGTGAAGACTGAAGGTTTTGTTCTAAAACAGCAGCTTAACTAAAGTCAAATCAAAATGTATTGATCGCGTACAAAGTTTAGCAGATGGTGTAGCAGGTGCAGCGAAATGTTTATGTAACTAGTACACTCCCCTCTGTATATAGGACAGTGAAGCTAACATTTGTACATTTGGCTCTATAGTCCAGCACTTTGGATTTGACATCAAATGAGGCGACAATGCAGAATGTCACCTTTTATTTGAGGGTATTTCATACGTATCTGTTTTACCGTTTAGAAATAAAAGCACTTTATGTATCTAATATTATTATTATATTATAGTCCTTCCAATTGAATACGTTTTTTTCTTCATATGTATTTGGACAAATTCACTTATAGTATTAAAGTAGTCAAAAGTTTAGTATTTGGTCCTATATTCCTAGCACACAATGAATACATCAAGCTTGTGACTCTACAAACATATTGGATGCATTTACAGTTTGTTTTGGTTGTGTTTTGGTTAATGTTTTGCCCAACAGGAACTGATTGGTGAATAATGTATTGTGTCACTTTTATTGTAAATTAGAATACAAGGTGTTTCTGAACAGTTCTAAATTAAATTGGATACTACCATGATTATGGATGATCATTCATTAATCATGTATAATGATGAGTGATAGCTTCACTGTTCAAATAAATACAGAGGGGAGTGTAACTGTATAACGAGACACATGTGACTACACCAGGGTTGGGGTCAATTCCATTTAGGAAGTAAACTGAATTACTTTTACTTCCTGAATTGACTGAATTAAAATGGAATTGACCCCAAACCTGGACCACACATTGGCAGACATTTCTGACAGATCAAATTGAAAAGCAATAAGGTTTCATCTTTTATTTGAAAGTCATGCCACAAGTTGACATAAAATACAAAATGAAAATAAATAACTTCCAGATCATAACTGTAAAATAACCACAGTGTAACTGAGAATCAAATCGAACAAATGCATACGGTAACAAAAAAAGACACACAGACAAGCATACAGTACATAAGATCCAGCCTTTCGATGTCTAGCTATTAGTAAACATATAAGCGTAGAGAACACAAGGTTAAGTGGATATATAAAATTAGCAAGAGTATAAAATATTGATAATAAAAGACACTTGTTATAAAGACAATATTATCTTCTATAAGTTTCACCATGCAGTATATTCTAGTCTCAAATTAATACACATTGGCAGAAAAGTACAAGAGAATCACAAGCTCATTCGTCAAACGCATCAGACTCCATTTTGGAAAACATGGCCGCCAATGATAAGAACACAGGTGTTACTTGTCTTGGAAAATTTAAGTCAGCAATGTCATACAGTATACATTATGCTATCGTAAAGATGATGTAACACCTGGCATAACCGTTAATGAAGTTTCATGACCAATGTCCTTAACATGCAGCAGTATGCAGGCAAACGAGCTCAAGGCAGCTCCAAGGCTAACTAAACGAGCTAACCTATGTAAATCATTGCACCATGTTGACCTATGTGTTCAACTGAAACATATAAAGTACTGTTTTGCCATTACACAGGCTTTAATAAAAACACAAAATCAAAATAAATCGTTAACACACAGACTCTCTGCAATCATACGTTTTCGGTATTCCTCACATTTTTCATGTTGTCCATGTCCAACAATAATGAAACGTTAGTTTAAAACGTAACTAGATAAGTATCCATCTTACACGTATTCTCACGGAATATTGCCTCAAATGTCTGTCAACTATTATCCTCTTACCTCTGAAATAAATGTCTGGAATATATTGTACAATCCCTCCCAACTGGGATATCCCTATTGTGATTGTGGATAGGGTGCTTGTCTTTAATCTCAGAGTTTACAGAGTTTACAGCCCGCTAGGGACTTAGCACTACTTCCACGTTTATCAAACTGGTGTCAGAAATGGGATAGTGCTCGTGGCCTTCGAAACGTTGTCCTGTAAGACGCAGACCTTGTGATAGTGCAGCGCGGGGACATGTTTTCTGAAATGGAAGAAGTAGTGTAATGATCCTATCCTTAACATGTGCCTAACAATCTCTTCCAATAGGGATATTGTTATTGGGTTCGGTGATAGGGTGTTCGTGTTCGTCACAATATATCTACATCTGTCACAGTAGTGGACAAACACTTTGGTTGCTGCCACTTTCATATACAGTACATAATGTTTAGAATGCTGAATTCAAATGTTCAGAATCTGTAAAATACATGCAAGTATGCAACATAAGCTGCATCAAAGTAGTAACAATGTTTACAACACTTTGAATAAAAAAGATATTATCTTTGAAAATCAAACTGTGCGAGCTGATTTGAAGTCGTTAGCTACATGCGTTGGTGTTATTGGCTTGATATAAAACTGGACAAACTTCTGAATGTTCTGATGTGTTTTTTGTACTTAAAACATTTGGCATGGGCCATCAGAAAATATATACAGTGCAAGAAAACCCATACAACAATGCTAACCAGGCAACCAGATCAGTGAATTGACACTCCGCCCACCCAGGGTAAACCAATTGTACCTTGAGTGACTGTTGCTTTTGGCAAATGATAAGAATGCAATGAGATCACAAATATCACACGTTTTTGTCAAAGACACAAAAGAAAGCATATTGGAACGTAAAAGGTCTGACAATTCTCACAATGTTTAACTAGCTACATGTACGTCCACCAATGTAGCAAACAAAGTTCATAAACAGTAGAACTCTAACCAACAAAACACATCTCTACAGTACAACAGTCTTTTTCCTCAGATCTATTTTGGCACATATGTGGCACATACTTCACATTAGTTAAAAAGACCAGCAATGGTCTACCCTATGTGATACAACCCCTTGGTCCTGGGGCCTATAATGGTTCAGATATGGTCAGAACAGAACTTGCAATACGGCATTAGCTGATTATAGGGACTTGGGTTAATTAGCCAACTTCAGACATTGTTTGTATGTGGGGGGCACAACAATGTTGTGAAACTGAGTTTTATAAATAACCAAAATGGCTGCTGCTGCCAACTTGCCCACCACTGGTGCCCCTGATTCGAGGAGAACCGAGTGCCAGTCTGGCTGAATGGGCACACGTTGCCACATCGTGGCAACAGCCAACTAACCATTACCCCTTTGGCACGAAGACCTCTCCTTCCCCTACCATGAAAGACTAATCTACTTGGCTTGGCACAACGTCTTTTAACCCTGCCACACCTGCATCCGCTCTATGGCACTCTATCACTGTTACCTCTACCTCTCTCTACCATGATATACCGTCATAGCATTAGACTCTCTGTAACACATTACTTAAAGAGGCTGTACAGAACATTGACCTCTAGGGGTGATCTTGAGTCAAAAAGCATCCCCTAAATCACAGGTGTCAAACTCATTCCACGGGGGCCGAGTGTCTGCGGGTTTTCGCTCTTCCCTTGTACTTGATTGATGAATTAACATCACTAATTAGTTAGGAACTCCCCACACCTGGTTGTCTAGGGCTTTATTGAAAGGAAAAACCAAAAACCTGCAGACACTAGGCCCTCCGTGGAATGAGTTTGACACCCCTGCCCTAAATGGAAGAAATATTGCCCAGAAATGACCTCATCAGACAGAGAGGAGCACACCACACCCACACCCATGAGGGAAAGCATATTTTTAGCCTAAAACTAAGTTTCATGAGTTAAGAAATTGATTGTGATATCATTACACTTGATTATCTATTGATTGATTGCTAACAATAAAGCCAAACTTTGAGGGAAACAATAAGAAATTCAACTTCCATACAGCCTCGTCAGGCTTTATAACATGGTTATAATGCATTGTAAGACTTGTCATAAGCATCTATAATGTCTTGTTATTATCATCTCAAAATTATCCTGAATAAATTACAGTCTATATGATTAACTTGAAAATGTCCTTCATAGAGACATAACCTATTTTAAGCCTTATAACAAGAAATTATAAACTAAAAGGTTCATAGCGCTTATAACAAGTAATAAAGTATTATACCTGTCAAATTTAATTAAACCATTAGCGAAAACCATCTATCATACCTCTACCCAATTTTTTTCTTTTTAACCACTAGTCTATCTGCCTTAGTCTGCAACTCAACACAATAGAAGGACATATGTCACACAGCATTTAAATGGCGCTTTCGTCATTTGAACTTACAAATGATCATTAATACTAAAAGCATATTGTCATGAATGGTGGGTGTCACTGATTAGTACCTGTAAAGGGACCATTTCAAACCTCTTGATATGATTCTGATGATGTGCAATAGTGTAAACATGCTGATTCTTACAATACCGTTTGTTTCCCACATTGAAGAAAGAAAGAAATATAGAATAGTAACAATAGAAGAACAATACAAGGACATGGACATATGATTAAAAACAAACTAAGACACATTAATTACACTGAACAAAAATATAAACGTAACATGTAAAGTTTTGCTCCCATGTTTCATGAGCTGAAATAAAACCTTCCAGAAATGTTCCATTTGCACAAAAAGATTATTTTTCTCTCAAATTGTGTGCACAATTTTGATTACATCCCTGTTAGTGAGTATTTCTCCTTTGCCCAGATAATCCATCCACTTGACAGGTGTGGCATATCAAGAAGCTGATTAAACAGCTGATCATTACACAGGTGAAACTTGTGCTTGGGACAATAAAAGGCCACTCTAAAATGTAAAGTTTTGTCACACAACACAATGCCACAGATGTCTCAAGTTTTAAGGGAGCGTACAATTGATATGTTGACTGCAGAAATGTCCCCATTTAATGTTCATTTCTCAACCATAAGCCTCCTCCAATATCATTTTAGAGAATTTGGCAGTACGTCCAACCTGCAACACAACCACAGACCACGTGTAACCACGCCAGCCCAGGACCTCCACATCTGGCTTCTTCACCTGCGAGATCGTCTGAGGCCAGTCACTCAGACAGCTGATGAAACTGAGGAGTATTTCTGTCTGTAATAAAGCCCTTTTGTGGGCTCCCCAGTGGGTTGGCCTAGCTCATAAGTGGGTGGGCCGGGCCTATGCCCTCCCAGGCACACCAATGGCTGCGCCCCTGCAAAGATGTGAACTCCATAGATTAGGGCCTAATTAATGTATTTAAATTAGTGGAGGCTGGTGGGAGGAGATATAGGAGGACGGGCTCCTGTAGAATAAATGGAACGGTATCAAACACATCAAACATATGGAAACCACATGTTTGACTCCATTTTATTCATTCCATTTCAGCCATTACAATGTGTCCGTCCTCCTAAGCTCCCCCCACCAGCCTCCAATGATTTAAGTTGACTGATTTCCTTATATGAACTGTAACTCGGTAAAATCGTTGAAATTATTGCATTTTGCGTTTATATTTTTGTTCAGTATAATTAAACAAATGTGACAATACAAGTTTTGAAAAATGTAGAAATGGCATTGTTGTTCAAGTAATGAAAAAAAGGCGCTGGAAAAAACACAAGTAAACAAGTAAAAGGGCTTGATGGTTTGATAGACAGAGAGATTGGTCGATGCTCTCCGCATTACATTCAAAAAAGAAATGTCTTGGGAATGATTCACAACTGATGTAGGATCTGTCGTTGTTTCTTAACTGATCCTCTTGACGATGCTGTAAACAATAAATTATTTTTTAAAAGACGTACACAGACATACTATCAGATCCTGCACTACAAAAGTCTCTGCAATCATATCACACTTTTGAAAAGATACTCAACATGATGACATAGCGTATGGGGCTTGTATCCCCAACACTTGCCACTGTCAAAGTTCCAGATAATTAGCCTGTGGAAAGCAGATCAAAAGAGCGCGACATGACCTACATGAGAAGATATGCTAACTGTTTGTACCAGTGATGGTTCTGTATGAAGACATAGTCTCTCTCTGTCTTGGCAAGACAAAAAGCCACACTTTTCAAACGACCATTTCAAATAGCACTGAGTTTACAGTGATGCTAATCCAAAATGTCTGTGTTTCTTTCGGGAACAGTATAGAGTCACAACACAGTCAGAGCCAGGACCAAGGCTATGGCACAGGTTGTTTTTGGCAGGAGTCGACAGACGGATTTCCTCCCGCTCTTCTCTCCGTCCTCCGCTCTCTCTCTTCTTCCACTCATCCCTAAATCCAGCCAAGCCTGTGAGCCCGTCAGAACTAAGCGAGGTGCATGGTGTGTCCAAAGGCACAGACATAACACACGTATGAATGTATGTTTGCAAACATGCACACCCAACCCACACTCCCCCCCACACACACACACAACTGATTTACGCAGACAGAGGGACAACAGCTACTGTTTCTTGGGTCACATGATTCAAAGGCCCACAAGTCGAAAGCCCAGGTCACATGACAGGAGTCCCAGGACTCAGGAAGTGTCAGGCAGTGGCGTTGCCATAGTGAAGACCGATTGACGTGGCACAGTGGCGACTGGCGCCGGCAAGAGAGGGAGAGAGAAGGGAAAGCCTGATCTGTCTTTGGTCCCGTAAAGCACTTGATTATGGCAGGCGGAGCTCCACAGTCACTGGGGCATATCAAAAGCTCCGGTTGCTAAGCTACGAGTGTGTGTGTGTGTGTGTGTGTGTGTGTGTGTGTGTGTGTGTGTGTGTGTGTGTGTGTGTGTGTGTGTGTGTGTGTGTGTGTGTGTGTGTGTGTGTGTGTGTGTGTGTGTGTGTGTGTGTGTGTGTGTGTGTGTAAAGGGGATGGGGGATGCGCAATGCAGGCAGTCTTTTTTAGCCATGCTAAACTCGATATCGTCCATGGCAACCGGTAGAAGCGTAGTCCGAGGGGACGGGAGTGGGAGGAGGAAAGGGGGATGGATGGGATGGAGGGGGGAGGAGGCAAGGCTGCACTCACATAAACACCAGCAGTCATCGGTGCTTTTGGCGTCACTTTCTTGGTAGTTGGCTTGTTTTGTGGGGACTATATGTTGCCTCCCAAACGACACCCAGTCATTGATGGAAGAAACAGTAAAGGCTGATAATATGGTCTTTCTGGGACTACAATGGGGCTGCGACATCAGTCAAGAGACAAAGTACAAAACACTCAGCGAATAGGATGGATAGAGGGGGTCCCAGTATACCACCCAATACCATGACCCCCCTCGAACCCGACATATGGCTGGTCCTAAAAAGACACAGGGTCCTAAAGAGACCCACTCAGCTTTAAGGCGATGCTTAGCCCTTAGTGACACTGGGAGATGTATTAGGAGTGCAGGCGCATGTTAAAAGGTATGTGTGTGTGGGAGAGTTGAAGGCATGTAGAGAGATAGGAGTGTGTGATTGTTTCTGAAATCTGTCTTGTCTACTACTTACTAAAACGAAATACTGTGTACTAATCATGCTACATACTATTAAGAACGTACTGTTTAGTATATGTATGCAGTAAGGAACATATCAGTGTACTAGACTCACCCACACTGAGAATGCGTCATCTAATCAGTTAGTTCCTGCTATTCATTTGTTTTGGTACAGCCCGTCCTCTTATCTGATGAATAGCTTATCATCAGCTGTTGTCAATCACACGTGGTTCTGAAATTATGCTTCTCTTCCTCAATAGTGTGCAGCAAATTATACTAGATGAAAAAATGAAACCAATATGGCATCCTGAGTTTTAAAGCATACTGTTTGTCAAATACTATGAAACTTTCTATTTTCGCATACTCTTTAGAACGCAAGTACAGCTATTCAGACACGGCCTCTGTGTGTGTGTGTGTGTGTGTGTGTGTGCGTGTACGTGTGTGCGAGAGAGAGAAAGAGAAAAAAAGACACCAAGCTGTGTCTGTATATGTTTAGGGGGACCCCGGGTCGGGTGGAGCTAGATCCCAGGGTTAACAGGTTAATTGCCATGCTCGGTTTAGGAGTGGGGAGGGGAGGGGGAGGCAAAGGGTTGTCATGATGACCAAGGTAAAAGGTAACTCAGACATTCCATGGCAAGAGCGGCGACGGAAGGGGCGTCATATGTTGATGAGCGTGGTGCAGGTGATGAGGCGCACGGTGACTGTGCCTGGGAGGTCGTTGTCTTGGCGATTGCCCTTGTCGCGCAGGTGGAGCGTGTGCTGCACCTGCCGGTCGTTAGGGTCACTGGACAGGGTCACCTGACCCAGGAAGGTATCCACAATCACATTCTTATTGTAGATCTATTATGGTATGGCCCAAGGGTAGAGCAGAGGGGAAAGAGAGGAGGGATTTGAAAGAGAAGAAAGAGACAAAGAGAGAGACGTGGAGAAGAAAAAGAGAGAAAGCATAGGAAAACAGTGATAAAAAAAAAGTTTGAACAAAACATATTCAAGAGATAGAGGGATACATATGAACACAAAGACAGACAGACAAGAAAAAGTTCCTCCCCTCCGTCTGTGCTCACCTCAATGTGGATGCCTTCCTTCGGCTTCTTGCGGTAGAACAGCCCTTTGACGTCAAAGTTGGGGCTCCGTGTGTCCTTGTGCACCGGTGAGCGCACCCGCTCCCCCTCACAGGTGATGATGACGTACGGGTCAGAGGCTAGGAAGGACAGGGAGGGAGGTAAGCGGGACAGCTGTCAATCACCGTGTCAATGTACTCAATTATGCAGGCCAAAACCAACTCTAGGTCTAGTCTAATAAATAAATCAATCAATCAATAATGTGTTGTTGTTTTGTCCCTGGCACCGGATAGGTGCAGTGAAATATGTTATACCCTGGAGAGAATTAGCGTTAAGCACCTTGCTGAAGGGCACATCGACAGAATTTTCACCTTTTAGTTGCTTGTGCTAGTAAGTAGGTAGAGGATATGGGGAGGGGGAACCATTGAAGACTATATGTACTTGTGTAGATCTGAAAGTGAGGGGATAGGTTTCAGCCATATGACAAAAAGTCTTCCTAGACCTATCAGAGTGCTAGGAAGAACTACTACCAAATTGCTTATACCTATTCAATCCTCTCAGATCTAGATGAGGCTAGGGGTTAGGGGTTGTTTCTGGGCTGAGCCAAAGCCTATTGGACTGACTGTGCAGTATGTCTAGCTGTTGCTAAGCCCCTAGCCACTAGGTGGTGCTGAAGTACCTCCTGTTTTGGCCAGGTGCCTCTTCTTGTTGGGATTGAGACAGTGCAGCTCTGTGTATGACCAGAAAAGTTTAGGCCTTGCAATGCAATCTGTTGCGCACACACATAAACCCATACACACAATAGCAAAAAATACTAAAACTCAAGATACCCCTAATATAGTTCGGCCCAGTAATGTGAGAAGGGTATATGCATGTCAGCTCCCAAAGCCTCCCATCCACATGGGTGCATACTATATCTTACTTTACTATAGGCCTACTATTTCCTACAGTAACCTTACTAGCTTACCCCCATTAGAGTCCTGGCCCTGGAGTCCCTCTGCACTCAGAACGTGGACCTGGGTGACCAGCTGGGGGTAACCACACATGCCCGTCCAACACGTCTGGGGGGGCTCGTCTAGGTTCAACTCTCTGTGGGGGAAGGAAAGAAAGTGAATATGGGTGTTATTAATTTAGATGAGGACAATGGCAGTGGATGACAAATTACGTGAAAAAAGTACTGGGTCCACTTAGAGAATGTTTAAATTGATCAAAAAGCTAATATTATTTTACAAAAATATTAAAATTCAACTAGTGTGCATGTTAAAGGGAAAGTTCACTTTCTTGAAGTCTTAAAATACGAAAAAAGTTTAAAAATGGAACTATCCCTTTAACATGCACACCAGTTACATTTGATACATTTATATAAAATGATGTTTGCTTTTTTATCAGTTTGAACTGATTCAAATTAAGCAATCATAGAAAAAAAGAATACAGTTCTATTTAATTCAACAATCCCAGTGAACTATCCCTTTAATGTTGGCTATCCCTTTGTAATGGTCAGGAGGTCAGGGGGGTGGGGGTGGGGCCGCATGTCGGCCGGCTGGTTTACTTGCAGTCTGAAGGCACGTCGGTGAAGACCCGCAACAGGAAGTCACCCTGCTGCCTGGGGTCAAAAGTCGTGGGGATGATGACGTAGCGACCCTCTTTGAGCTCCTTCCTGAGGAAGACGCAGCGCGAGTTGATGTAGATGGAGCCCGCCACCTTCTGCTGGGCCGTGTGCATGCGGTACTTTCTGTTCAGTTCCACCTAGAGGATGGGAGGGTACATAACGTCAGGGTAACATTTTAAAGATAGACTTTAAAAGTAGATATGACGTCTTCATACAGAGATCGACAACTTCCTGTTTTTTAATATTATTTGAAGGATAGAGGCAGAAGCAGGGAGACAGATATAGGAATTGGAAATAGGGCTCATGCGGGGATTGAACCAGGATCCTTACGTCTTATCTATTTTCCTTTTACGTTATGAGTAGAAAGGAAGTGAAGAGAAATGGTTACTATATGGCAATACCAGGAAGTAAAGAGTTAAGATGAGAGGCAAAAGGTTAAATGAAACATTCATGTGGAGTGACGGAGTGTGTTCATCTTCCTCTCGTGTGTGTGTGTGTGTGTCTGTGTGTGTGTCTGTGTCTGTGTCTGTGTCTGTGTCTGTGTCTGTGTACCCGGTGAATGTCAAAGCCTATGGCCAGGTTATCTCCTTTGCCCTCTTTGGTGGTAGCTCTTCTCTCCTTCTGCTGCAGGGCGATCAACACCTCGTCCTCTACCTTCTTCACGTCAAACACAAACTGCAGAGAGAGACAAACACACATAAACACACTGATCCGAACACTCTTCCAATCAAATACAGTACATTTACATTTTAAACATGCAAAGGCACCAACAGAAAAACACATACAAACCTACACAGTACACACCCACACACCCTCCCACCCAACCTCTCACCATCCACCCCCATGCACCCACCTGTGGGTTCTGCAGGAAGGTAGCCTTGTGGTTGATGCAGCCCCCAGAGCGGTTCCTCAGGGGATCTTGGCGGGGGACCCAGGAGCCCCTCATCACCTCCTCCTCCCAAGTCTTGTGGATGCTCAGGTAGGAGGTGTTGATGAGGCGGCACAGGATCAGGTCTGTGAAGTACTGGCAGAAGTCATCAAACGTCATCCTGGGGGAGGAAAGGGAGGGAGGATATATTTAGGATCTAGGGCTAGTTTCGCGGATCCAGATTAAGCATAGTGCTGAGCATGCTTTTTAGTCTGGGACTAGGCTAAATCTGTGTGTGGGAAATGGCCACTAATATTTCAATTGTGTGTGTATGTGTGTGTGTGTGTGTGTGCGTGCGTGCGTGCGTGCATATTGTAGTTCCCCTCACCAAAACTCTCCGTCGTCCTGCACGGTGACACCCAGCTTCTCTCTCTCACTCTTGCTCACCTTCTTCCACTCATCTGAGCTGGGAGCACAGACAGGAAATTACCTCATGTTAGACAGCACGACATACAGGAAATGACAGAGAAAACACAACACTGGGAAAAAGATTTGATTGGAGATTGAGCACCACTGAGACAGATAGCGACGTAATCTCAATTGCGAAATTCAGCACCATGTGTGTGTGTGTGTGTGTGTGTGTGTGTGTGTGTGTGTGTGTGTGTGTGTGTGTGTGTGTGTGTGTGTGTGCGCCTGTGTGCATGTGAAAATAAACTTTTATTTGTTTCTTTCAAATCCCTGCCAGTGCCACAACTTCTGTGACAACTTCCTCATCAAACAGTGAAATGGAATCTTCAACTCCAGTTTTGATCAAACCCCAGAAAAATGATTAGTTAATTCTTATGACTGAAGGGAGACGACTCCTTTAATATCACCACTCAGTCACTTCCCCTTAGGAACTAACATCTCTCTCCTTTACCTAGTCAATAATTCAGCTGTCTTCATGAGCGAGCCCTACAATCTCTGCTGTCACACACAACCTAGCGACAAACAATAGGACATAACAGAAGGAGAAAGAGAGATGCTCGTCTTCTCCCCATCCTATCACATCATGTTCATTTCAATCTCCTCCATTCTCCTCCAGGGAGAGGTTAGGGTGTGTGTCAGTGTGTGCGTGCAGCTTACATGTTTGAGTGTGTAGCAAGAAGTATACACACATACACTGACACACACACACAAAGCATTCCCCATTTCAGTAGAGGGAGAACACCTCTCTTTCCACCTCAATACTCCTACATGGTCTAGTCTTTCCGAGGCAGTAAAGGCACTCTGAAGAGAAGCTTCCATTACGCACAGACTGTCTCAGCCAGACTGTCTGACTCTATAGGTGGGATAGTAAATTACACTTGAAATGTCTTGCAGATGGCCTATTCTCTGTCCGTGTTCGAATACCCGTACCTAGTGTTCTAAATTGTAGGCATTTTGGGAATGCAAAAAAAGTTTTATAATATTTGAAATTTCAGATATTGAGTATGCTTTAAAAGTCAAGATGTCATAAAAATGTGGGCTTTTCGTCTAGTAGAATTCACTGCACACCATTGAAGAATAGAATCGTCTTTCCGGACCCAGGTGTGTTTGACAGCTGATAATCAGATGAGTTGATGCGCTGTACCAAAATTAACGAATGTTGTGTACATAGAATTATAATTAGAATGAATTGGGATACCCATTCTACTAATGCTAATTCTACGGTTGTGTAGTACCACCTTCTGGGGACAGGGGACAGTATTGTGTATTTACCTGTCGCTCCAGGGCCCGCTCCACTCCTTCTCTCCCCATGGGTTCCTCATGCGGATCATGTTGAGCTTCTCTGACTTGAAGAAGGCCAGCAGGCCCTGGCCCAGACGCACCTTCTTCACATCCGTCACCGCGTATGCGTGGCCTTTGACCAGGCCGCAGTCCAGCCGCGCCTCCATGTCCTCCACAGTGGTTGCCTATGAGACAATTAATAGTCAATTCATGAATTAATCATTATTTATTTACTTGTTCAGCACATTTCATACACAGAACACAGCTCAAAGGGCTTGGGTTGTGGCAAGGGTTGTGTTTATTAGGGAGTGCGACAGAAAAACATTTTCAAACATTTTCTTCCGACAGAGAATTAAAATGTGCATTTCTTATTGGACAAGTCCAGCTGTTTCAGACAGTTTTTGTCTGTTTTATGCCTAATGAATAAAGCCCAGTGAAGTTGAACTGAGGGTTGGTTAGTTTGGATTGAACTTGCACCGCAAGTGGCCGGTGCTGTTCCTGTGCTATTTGATCATGAAATTATAATTAAGCAAAAAGACCCTGAGTAATGAGCCTGTTTCACAAACGGTGTGATGCAATGACAGCGAGGGAACAACTACTAAGGAGAGAGAAGGAAAAAATGAGGAGGGAGAGAAGACAGGAAGGAAATTAGGGAAAGCAGGGTCGTATTCATAAGTGCACAACGTAGCGAAACATTTTGCAACGGAAAACAAAAAAATTGCGTTTCGTTATTGGGCGAGGTATGGTAGTCCCTCCCCATTTTTGTACATTTTCTCCCATTTGGTGCCTAATGAATACGACCCTGTGGACTCGGGAGCTGCACTAAGAAAAGCAACTGAAACACATTTGTTTGGAACGGCATAGTTCTTCCATTGAAATGCATGTCAAATGAGTGTATTGCAAATCTAGGTAGTAAATTATTTAATTTCAATAAAATGTGGGCACCAATATTGATGATTTGATACGATATTGATATCGTTTCATATCTCTATAAACAAGGCATATTGTCATTTTAATTTATTCTTCCTGTTAACCTACACTATTATGTAAAAAAATATACATGACTGTTCCTGCAGGCCCTCTCACAGACCTTCTCACAGGCTCTCAACTTAAAGACGTACTCTAGCGATTGTTTTGCTTTCACTGTTAAAAGCGATATCCCAAGTATAAATACAGTAAAGTACACTAAAGGGTAAAAAAAAAAAATCTGAGCAAAATAATGTTTTTTAGACAAAACTGCAAACTTCAAGGAGTTGGTCTGATGGGAATCTGTGATGTCATCGGACTCCCCCTTGCTTTAGGAACAACAGAGAAGCTTAACAGCTTCTACCCCCAAGCCATAAGACTGCTGAACAATTAAAAAAATGTTTACCAGGACTATTTGCTTTGACTGCCCCCCCCCCTCTTTGTTTTTACACTGCTGCTACTCGCTGTTTATTATCTATGTATAGTCACTCTACACCTACCTACATGTACAAATTACCTCAACTAACCTGTACCCCCGTACACTGACTCAGTGTATATATAGCCTCGTATATAGCCTCGTTATTTTATTGTGTTACTTTTTCTTTTTTAAACTTTAGTTTATTTAGTAAATATTTTCTAAACTAAATTTTCTTAAAACTGCATTGTTTGTTAAGGGCTTGTAAGTAAGCATTTCATGGTAAGGTCTACACCTGTACACCTTGCCGCATGTGACAAATAACATTTGATTTGAATAGAGAACAAAAGAGGAAAGGCCCACCACCACACTTGTGCCATGTCATGACTTATCTGGAATACCTATTGAGATGTGCCTTATGATTAACGAGACGTGGTGTGATCATAACAACATACAGGAACTCAAGTCCTTCTGTTCACCTGACTTAGAATTCCTCATAATCAAATGTCTACCGCATTATCTACCAAGAGAATTCTCTTCGATTATAATCACAGCCGCATATATTCCCCCCCAAGCAGACACATCGATGGCCCTGAACAAACTTTATTTGACTCTATGTAAACTGGAAACCACATATCCTGAGGCTGCATTCATTGTAGCTGGGGATTTTAACAAGACTAATCTGAAAACAAGACTCCCTAAATTCTATCAGCATATCGATTGTGCTACCAGGGCTGGTAAAACCCTAGATCATTGTTATTCTAACTTCCGCGATGCATATAAGGCCCTCCCCCGCCCTCCTTTTGGAAAAGCTGACCACGACTCCATTTTGTTGCTCCCTGCCTATAGACAGAGACTAAAACAGGAAGCTCCCGCGCTCAGGTCTGTTCAACGCTGGTCCGACCAATCTGATTCTACGCTTCAAGATTGCTTTGATCACGTGGATTGGGATATGTTCCGCATTGCGTCAAACAACAACATTGACAAATACGCTGATCTGGTGAGCGAGTTTATTAGCAAGTGCATCGGCGATGTTGTACCCACAGCAACTATTAAAACATTCCCAAACCAGAAAGAAGTGGATTGATGGCAGCATTCGCACGAAACTGAAAGCGCGAACCACTGCTTTTAACCAGGGCAAGGTGACCGGAAACATGACCGAATACAAACAGTGTAGCTATTCCCTCTGCAAGGCAATCAAACAAGCTCAGCGTCAGTATAGAGACAAAGTAGAGTCGCAATTCAACGGCTCAGACACAAGAGGTATGTGGCAGGGTCTACAGTCAATCACGGATTACAAAAAGAAAACCAGCCCCGTCGCGGACCAGGATGTCTTGCTCCCAGACAGACTCAACAACTTCTTTGCTCGCTTTGAGGACAATACAGTGCCACTGACATGGCCCGCTACCAAAACCTGCGGACTCTCCTTCACTGCAGCCGACGTGAGAAAAACATTTAAACGTGTTAACCCTCGCAAGGCTGCAGGCCCAGACGGCATCCCCAGCCGCGTCCTCAGAGCATGCGCAGACCAGCAGGCTGGTGTGTTTACGGACATATTCAATCAATCCTTATTCCAGTCTGCTGTTCCCACATGCTTCAAGAAGGCCACCAATGTTCCTGTTCCCAAGAAAGCTAAGGTAACTGAGCTAAACGACTACCGCCCCGTAGCACTCACTTCCGTCATCATGAAATGCTTTGAGAGACTAGTCAAGGACCATATCACCTCCACCCTACCTGACACCCTAGACCCACTCCAATTTGCTTACCGCCCCAATAGGTCCACAGACGACGCAATCAGAACCACACTGCCCTAACCCATCTGGACAAGAGGAATACCTATGTGAGAATGCTGTTCATCGACTACAGCTCAGCATTTAACACCATTGTACCCTCAACTCGCCATCAAGCTCGAGACCCTGGGTCTCGACCCCGCCCTGTGCAACTGGGTACTGGACTTCCTGACGGGCCGCCCCCAGGTGGTGAGGGTAAGTAACAACATCTCCACCCCGCTGATCCTCAACACTGGGGCCCCAAATGGGTGCGTTCTCAGCCCTCTCCTGTACTCCCTGTTCACCCACGACTGCGTGGCCATGCACGCCTCCAACTCAATCATCAAGTTTGTAGACGACACTACAGTGGTAGGCTTGATTACCAACAACGACGAGACGGCCTACAGGGAGGAGGTGAGTGCCCTTGGAGTGTGGTGTCAGGAAAATAAACTCACACTCAACGTCAACAAAACAAAGGAGATGATCGTAGACTTCAAGAAACAGCAGAGGGAGCACCCCCCTACCCCATCGGCGGGACAGTAGTGGAGAGGGTAGTAAGTTTTAAGTTCCTCGGCGTACACATCACGGACAAAATGAATTGGTCCACCCACACAGACAGCGTCGTGAAGAAGGCGCAGCAGGAGGCTGAAGAAATCGGGCTTGTCACCAAAAGCACTCACAAATCTTTACAAATGCACAATCGAGAGCATCCTGTCGGGCTGTATCACCGCCTGGTACGGCAACTGCTCCACCCACAACCGTAAAGCTCTCCAGAGGGTAGTGAGGTCTGCACAACGCATCACCGGGGGCAACCTACCTGCCCTCCAGGACACCTACACCACCCGACGTCACAGGAAGGCCAAAAAGATCATCAAGGACAACAACCACCCAAGCCACTGCCTGTTCACTCCACTATCATCCAGAAGGCGAGGTCAGTACAGGTGCATCAAAGCAGGGACCGAAAGACTGAAAAACAGCTTCCATCTCAAGGCCATCAGACTGTTAAACAGCCACCATTAACATTGAGTGGCTGCTGCCAACATACTGACTCAACTCCAGCCACTTTAATAATGGGAAAATGTATTTAAAAAATGTATCACTAGCCACTTTAAACAATGCCATTTAATATAATGTTTACATACCCTACATTACTCATCTCATATGTATATACTGTACTCGATACCATCTACTGCCTATGCCGTTCTGTACCATCACTCATTCATATATCTTTATGTACATATTCTTCCTCCCTTTACACTTGTGTGTATAAGGTAGTTTTTGTGAAATTGTTAGGTTAGATTACTCGTTGGTTATTACTGCATTGTCGGAACTAGAAGCACAAGCATTTCGTAACACTCGCATTAACATCTGCTAACCATGTGTATGTGACAAATACAATTTGATTTGATTAAGTAAAGGTGTTAAATGAGGTGAAAAGGAGACTGGATTGTCACTTTAAGCATTGTTAATTGTCTGCTAATGGGCCATCAACTGTGGATGGGCTTCCCATTGTATACAAGCTGGTTGCGTAAGTTTAGGTTGCCAGAACATTCAATCCTCGCCCAATGGGAAATCTGCAAGCAGTTGTCTGGACTTCACAGAGCAATGGGAGTGAACAGAAAAGTGAACATTCACACAGTTGCAATCAATGTCTTTTATAAACACTGAAATGATATCGATATGGGATTGGAGAAAAAAATGCAATCAAAAGGAATGAGTACAGTATTTGAGATCTTTCTTTAGCTTGCCGATGACAATTGACGGGGGTTTACACTTTTGAGACTATTCCAGAATACGAATAATATTTTAACCCAGGTGTGATCGACCTATTCTGCCTAGGCCATCAGCTCTATGGAATATGTTCTTTAAGAATTCCCAACCACACAAATAATTTTTCAAACCCAGTTTACCGAAAACGGGGGGGGGGGGGGGGGGTTGAGACAAAAAGCAATTAGGCTTGGAATCTGGGGAGAGAGATGCATGAGGGGGGCTTTTAAGATGCCTTTGTTGTATTCCTAAATCAGACCTCCTCACAACAAAAAGCCTGTGAATAGAATAGCGTCTAGCATTTTTGTAACATTCCCAGGACGTTAACAACAATAACCAAACGACAACCACCAGACGTATCACGTCCAAGGAATTAAAGACGTTGGCTTTCGGCGCTGTCAGGGCCATTCGTCGAATGGATCCTCAAGAAAAATCAGGAATATAAAACGCTCATCTCTCCCAGTTGAGCTAGAGTACTTGACTCGGAATCACACAATGTTGGACTGTAAATAAGTTCTAATGCAGGGGTGGACCTACTGTATATGGTGCCATACAAAGAGAGAGAGAGAGATAAACAAAAAGCAGCTCGTCTGAGATCCCCAAAGATTGGAAAGCTGCCGCGGTCATCCCCCTCTTCAAAGGGGGAGACGCTCTAGACCCAAACTGCTACAGACCTATATCTATCCTACCCTGCCTTTCTAAGGTCGTCGAAAGCCAGGTTAACAAACAGATCACCCACCATTTCGGATTCCACCGTACCTTCTCTGCTATGCAATCTGGCTTCCGAGCTGGTCATGGGTGCACCTCAGCCACGCTCAAGGTCCTAAACGATATCATAACTGCCATCGATAACAGACAATACTGTGCAGTCGTATTCATCGACTCTTTCAACTCTGTCAATCACCACATTCTTATCGGCAGACTCAACAGCCTTGGTTTCTCAAATGACTGCCTTGCCTGGTTCACCAACTACCTCTCTGATAGAGTTCAGTGTGTCAAATCGGAGGGCCTGTTGTCCGGACCTCTTGCAATCTCTATGAGGCTGCCGCAGGGTTCAATTCTTTGGCCGACTCTCTTCTCTGTATACATCAATGATGTCGCTCTTGGTGCTGGTGATTCTCTGATCCACCTCTACGCAGACGACACCATTCTGTATACTTCTGGCCCTTCTTTGGACACTGTGCTAACTAACCTCCAGACAAGCTTCAATGCCATACAACTCTCCTTCCATGGCCTCCAACTGCTCTTAAATGCAAGTAAAACTAAATGCATGCTTTTCAACCGATCGCTGCCCGCACCTGCCCGCCCGTCATTACTCTGGACGGTTCTGACTTAGAATATATGGACAACTACAAATATCTAGGTGTCTGGTTAGACTGTAAACTCTCCTTCCAGACCAACATTAAGCATCTCCAATCCAAAATTAAATCTAGAATCGGCTTCCTATTTGGCAACAAAGCATCCTTCACTCATGCTGCCAAACATACCCTCGTAAAACTGACTATCCTACCGATCTTCGACTTTGGCGATGTCATTTACAAAATAGCCTCCAACACTCTACTCAACACATTGGATGCAGTCTATCACAGTGCCATCCATTTTGTCACCAAAGCCCCATATACTACCCACCACTGCGACCTGTATGCTCTCGTTGGCTGTCCCTCGCTTCATACTCGTCGCCAAACCCACTGGCTCCAGGTCATCTACAAGTCTTTGCTAGGTAAAGCACCGCCTTATCTCAGTTCACTGGTCACCATAGCAGCACCCACCCGCAGCACGCGCTCCAGCAGGTATATTTCACTGGTCACCCCCAGAGCCAATTCCTCCTTTGGCCGCCTTTCCTTCCAGTTCTCTGCTTCCAATGACTGGAACGAACTGCAAAAATCACTGAAGCTGGAGACTCTTATCTCCCTCACTAACTTTAAGCACCAGCTGTAAGAGCAGCTCACAGATCATTGCACCTGTACATAGCCCATCTGTAAATAGCCCATCCAATTCCCTCATCCCCATACTGTATTTATTTATTTATTTTGCTCTTTCGCACCCCAGTATCTCTACTTGCACATTCATCTTCTGCACATCTATCACTACAGTGTTTAATTGCTATATCGTAATTACCTCGCCACTATGGCCCATTTTATTGCATTACCTCCCTTATCTTACCTCATTTGCACACACTGTATATATACTTTTTTTCTACTGTATTATTTACTGAATGTTTGTTTATTCCATGTGTAAATCTGTGTTGTTGTATGTGTCGAACTGCTTTGCTTTATTTTGGCCAGGTTGTAAATGAGAACTTGTTTTCAACTAGCCTACCTGGTTAAATAAAGGTGAAATATATATTTTTTTAATTGACGATGACCGGTAGATGCACTGTAAACCCCAAGGCATTTTTAACACAAATACTCATAGTAAGTTGAACTCAAAGTCAATGAAAATGCATTATTACTTATGTTTATGTGGTACTGATCAAAGCTAAATGAGAACTAAAAACAAGCCTATTTGTTTTTAAAGTTATTAACTTTTCTCCAGCATGCTCTACTGCAGGAAGATTTTCTGGAATTGTGTATCAGTGTTTTGTAAGTAAAGTGTATTCGGAAAGTATTGATTCCACTTCACTTTTTCCACATTTTGTTACGTTACAACCTTATTCTAAAATGGATTAAATGAATGTTATTCCTCATCAATCTACAAACAATACCCCATAATGACAAAGCTAAAACAGGTTTTAGAATTTTTTTTAAAGGATTAAAAATAAATAACAGAAATACCTTATTTACATAAGTATTCAGACCGTTTGCTATGAGACTCGAAATTGAGCTCAGGTGCATTCTATTCCATTTTATCCTTGAGATATTTCTAAAACTTGATTGGAGTCCACCTGTGGTAATTTCAATTGATTGGACATGATTTGGAAAGGCACAAACCTGTCTATATAAGGTCCCACAGTTGACAGTGTATGTCAGAGCAAAAACCAAGCCATGAGGTCGAAGGAATTGTCCGTAGAGTTCCGCGACAGGATTGTGTCGAGGCACAGATATGGGTAAGGGTACAAAAAAATGTCTGCAACATTGAAGGTCTTGAAGAACACAGTGCCCTCCATCATTCTTAAATGGAAGAAGTTTGGAACCACCAGGACTCTTCCTAGAGCTGGCCGCCCGGCCAAACTGAGCAATCGGGGGAAAAGGGCCTTGGTCAGGGAGGTGACCAAGAACCCGATGGTCACTCTGACAGAGCTCTAGAGTTCCTCTGTGGAGAAAGGAGAACCTTCCAGAAGGACACCCATCTCTGCAGCACTCCACCAACCAGGCATTTGTGGTAGAGTGGCCAGATGGAAACCACTCCTCAGTAAAAGGCACATGACAGTCCACTTGGAGTTAGCCAAAAGGCACCTAAAGGACTCTCAGACAATAAGAAACAAGATTCTCTGGTCTGATGAATCCAAGATTGAACTCTTTGGCCTGAATGCCAAGCGTCACATCTGGAGGAAACCTGGCACCATCCCTACGGTGAAGCATGGTGGTCGCAGCATCATGCTGTGGGGATGTTTTTTAGCAGCAGGGACTGGGAGACTAGTCAGGAACGAGGGAAAGATGAACGGAGCAAAGTACAGCGAGATCCTTGATGAAAACCTGCTCCAGATCCCTCAGGCCTTTATGCTAGAGTGGCCAGACGGAAGCCACTCCTCAGTAAAAGGCACATGATGGCCTGCTTTGTTTGCCAAAAGGCACTTAAAGACTCTCAAACCAAGAGAAGCAAGTTTCTCTGGTCTGATGAAACCAAGATTGAACTCTGGGGGTTGTTTTTCAGCGGCAGGGACTAATCAGGATCAAGGGAAAGATGAATGTAGCAAAGTACAGAGAGATCCTTGATGAAAACATGTTCCAGAGCACTCAGGACCTCAGACTGGGGTGAAGGTTCATCTTCCAACAGGGCAACGACCCTAAGCACACAGCCAAGACAATGCAGGAGTGGCTTCAGGACAAGTCTCGGAATGTCCTTGAGTGGCCCAGCCAGAGCCCGGACTTGAACCTGATGGAACATCTTTGGAGAGACCTGAAAATAGCTGGAAGCGATTACTCACCGCGGACTGGAAGGAACGTATTCCTTTAACGAGTCCGACAAGAATGATAGCGTCTGAATAGTTATGTAAATGTGATATTTCTGTTTTTCATTTGTAATAGATTTGCAAAAATGACTAAAAAAACAGTTTTTTCGTTGTCATTATGGGGTATTGTGTGTAGATTGATGAGGACAAACATTTATTTAATCAATTTTAGAATAAGGCTGTAACTAAATGTGGAAAAATTCAAGGGGTCTGAATAATTTCTGAATGCACTGAATTGAGTGATTCATCTTATGCTACACATTGATAAATAACACAGAGTACATTTTTCTAAACTAATCAAATAATTTAGTTTGACTTTTTGCACCTGTTACTGAAATTGTTATTCCAGTTTAAATGGCTTAGGTAGTCTCCTCTCACTGTTCCTAACCCTGGCAGTCATTATGAATGCAGGTTGCAGGTGAATACAAATTTAAACGGTTGGATATCCTAACTCTGGCTGGATTCTAATAGGACTTACACATCGCTTTGCAAGCCAGCATAATGTGACTTGCAGGTAGGGTAGCAAAATTCTGGTACATTCTCTACGTTTTCCAGAAATCCCGGTTGGAAGAATCCTGGAAATCCCTCAATCAGGATTTTTTGAAAATCTGGGAATTTTGGGAAAGTTAACAGAATTTTGAAAACCTACTTGCAAGCCTGATCTGGCCTGTAAACCATGAGTTTCAGGCCACTGTATTAGGGTAAAGCTAGGCCTCAAAATAAGGCCTCATGAGATATGTGTTGTCTTTTCATAAAGAGTTTAATTATAATGATAACATTCACCTAAGAACTCACTTGGTGACGGGCACAGTAGTGAAAATGAACAACATTCAACAAATGTCTATGTCACACTGGGATTTTATATTGGAGGCGTGGCTTACTGGGGCTGTTACTCAAAAATGTTAAGCTGATACAACTCAAATCTGAGTCAAAATTCCCTTTCTGACTAGGGATGAATATTTTCCAGAAAATTGACCAAGTTTCAATACCGGGAACAAGAGTCCCGGGAAATACCGCAAAGTGCCATTTAAAACGTTTAAAACCAAGATATGGTAACTATGCCAGGGTTCTCCACAAATAAGAGGGGCACTACGACATTTTGTCAGATTGGCTGCCTCACTATGTAAAGATTTCAGAGCAAAATAAACTAATATTTAGTAATGATGCAGTAACTATCTTTGATCGCCAATGACATTGTTGTGAATTGCAAAACAGGCTGTTCATAAATTCAGAGCGTTATCATGTTCTTCAATCAATTCAGTGCATTTCAGCAGTAAGCTATATCAACACATAGTGCGCTCAGGACCCACAGAGCACACCACGAGTATAGCGTTGTCGAATCATACAAACTTTGTAATGGCATTCAATCAAGTTGCTAAGCTTGCTAGATAACCTCCAACGAATGACAGAATATATCCTATATTTGTCAACATCAAGTTGATTGTACAGATAGCAGATCAGCTCATGAATAACGGGGAGATGAAGAGTGAATTTGTGGAAATAGTTTAAATATCAAGGTATCTTAAATATCCATATCTACTCTCATACCGTTTGTTGATCACACATTCTCCAGTGAAGCTCTCATATGGGCAGCAAGTATGAGACAGCACAGAGAATAGAGAGAAATGTTTGAGCTGTATTTTGATATGCATAAGCGAGAGACGTGCATTGATAATGCAACCTATGGATTACATTCAGGAATGTTCATGCGAGACAGGAGTCAGGATTTTAGGTTTCAGTGGGAATGGGACTAGATATTGGAAATAACCTAGGCTCTAGGACAGGAGAAGATAGAATTTTCCCTCATGCCTCTCTGAATTATTAACAGACAATGTCTGTGACAGAGATGCCTATGTAGTGAATTGTGCATAGGCCTATCATATTTGTGACTGCCTGAAGAGTCACAATCACAGCTCAAAAAGGTACACGTTATTTTATAGGCTAAACTGTAGGGGCTTCCTGTAGGGTTTATTAACTGCATTCAGGTCGTGTCCATTATATGTGTGCTTTGAATACATTTTTATTTTACCTTTATTTAACTAGGCAAGTCAGTTAAGTACAAATTCTTATTTTCAATGGTAGCCTAGGAACAGTGGTTAACTGCCTTGTTCAGGGGCAGAACTACAGATTTTTACCTTGTCAGCTCGGGGATTAGATCTTGCAACCTTCCGGTTACTAGTTCAACCCTCTAACCACTAGGCTACCTGCCGCCCCCAGATGTGGCGACTTTGTGTGAAGTAAAGACACTAGGCTAAAGGCTTCCTTGCGACAACCTGTTTGGATAATTAACTATTTCATTTTTTTGCTCATCTGATGCTGCGCATGTTGTGTATTTTGTGGAATTGCATTAGTTCGACATTGGGGAAAAACGTTGTAATTGCCATTACATTTTTCTGGACATTTGAAGAATGTTCCAGGGACAGTCCTGGGATCCCGATTACCCATGTTAATCCATAATTCTGACTGTAACCCTACCCTGTAATAGCTGTCGCTTTCCTCATCCTCGGAAGAGGTGAGGAGAGAAGGATCTTCGGACCAAAATGCGGAGTCAGGGAAATATGCCATCTTTATTATATATACGAAAACTGATGACACGAAAACAAAACACTTTCAAAACTTACAAAATAACAAAAACGACGTAGAACGGAACCTGAACATAAACTCACATGACAAACGTAAACTCACGAACAGGAACGGACATCGAAACATACGAACAGCCAAACAGCTCCAAAAGTGAATACATATCGAACAACACGAAACATCACAGGAGACAATCACCCACAAACAAACAGTGAGAATGCCCTACCTAAATATGACTCTTGATTAGAGGAAAATGCAAACCACCTGCCTCTAATCAAGAGCCATACCAGGCAAACCGAAACCAACATAGAAACAGATAACATAGACTGCCCACCCAAAACACATGCCCTGACCAAAAACACATAAAAACTAACATAAATAGGTCAGGACTGTTACATACCCCTAGGTGTTCCTTAGATTTTATTGATGTTGTTTTCCACACATTTCCTGATTGGGACAATAAAGAGATTGATCCTGTATACTGTACACACTCATACAAATGAAGTCTCATCAGTAAAGTATTGGATGATTAGATGGATCATTTTCCTCTTGCAAAGATACACTAACTATAACTTTTGAAATAGACGGGATGGCACATTATCATGACGATTGCCAAATATTGCAACTGCAAAACAATTTTTCTCCCAAAAGCAGGGCCCTATTAAGCCACAATGCAGAAAACACGTTTTGCAACAGAAAACAAAAAGTACAAGTATTGTAGTATCTCCCTGTTTCAAAGCATTTTCTTAAAGTTTTGTACTGTGATCTAGTAACTGACTAACCTGAGCCACCGCACATTGACTCTGTACTGGTGCCCCCTCTATATAGCCTCGTTACTGTTCTTTTATTGTTGCTCTTTAAATATGTTATTTTTCTATTTTCCATTTTTTTCTTTTTTCTTTTTATTTATTGTTTACTTCAGTTTATTTAGTAAATACTTTCTCAACACTTTTTTTCTTAAAACTGCATTGTTGGTAAAGGGCTTGTAAGTAAGCATTTCACTATAAGGTCTACACTTGTTGTATTTGGCACATGTGACAAATCAAATTTGATATGACCCCCTTGCCCCCCCTCACCATGATACAAAATGTCTGTCTAGTCCAGATCTTCCGGTTTTCACTAGCTTCTATTGCCACAAAGTCAGATTCCACAGCCACAAAGTAAAAATTGGCATAACATTTTTTTACTTTTTGCTCTGATAAGTTTAGCAGTACGGTTAAGGTTAGGGTTAAGGTTAGGTTTGAAATCAAATTTTAAGAAGATAAATTGTAGAAATGGGCAGGGTTTATGACTTTGTGGGTATGAAAGCTAGTGACGACCAGATCTTCCCCGACTGACTCACCCGGATGGAACAGCTGATGAGGCCATCCCGGTTGTGGACCTTCAGCACTCTCTCAAACAGCTGGTTGCGGGCCACCTCGTCCGTGGCCATCTGGCCCTCCAGCAGGTCCATAGGCTCCGACACACCCCCTGTGAAGTCCACCAGTGCATCCGCCGTATTCCCACCGTCCAGGGCCTCGTAGCAGCCGTACACTCTGCAGGGATGGGAGGACGGGGAGGAGGGATTTAATTAATTAATTAATTAAAATACACTGAACAAAAATATAAATGCAACAAAGATTTTGTTGAGTTACAGTTCATATAAGGAAATCAGTCAATAGAAATGAATTCATTAGGACCTAATCTATGGATTTCACATGACTGAGAATACAGATATTAATCTGTTGGTCACAGATACCTTTAAAAAAAGTAGAGGTGTGGATCTCGAGTGGCACAGCGGTCTAAGGCACTGCAACGTCACTACAGACCCGGTTTCAATCACAGGCTGTGTCACAACTATCCGTGACCGAGAGTCCCATAATTGGGCCAGCGTCGTCCGGGTTAGGGGAGGGTTTGGCCGGGGGGGCTTCACTTGCCTCATCGCACTCTAGCGACTCCTTGTGGCGGGCCGGGCGCCTGCAGACGTCGGTCATCAGTTGAATGGTGTTTCCTCCGACACATTGGTGCGGCTTGTTTCCTGGTTAAGCGGGCGGGTGTTAAGAAGCGCGGTTTGGCAGGTCATGTTTCGGAGGATGCATGACTCGACCTTCGCCTCTCCCGAGCCCGTTGGGGAGTTGCAGCGATGAGAAAATATTGTAATTGGATCGCAATTGGATATCATGAAATTGGGGAGAAAATGGGGGTAAAATACAACAACAAATAAACACCCAGTATCTAGTGTGACCACCATTTGCCTCATGCATCTCCATTGCATAGATATTCAGGCTGTTGATTGTGGCCTGTGGAATGTTGTCCCACTCCTCTTCAATGGCTGTGCAAAGTTGCTGGATATTGTCAGGAACTGGAACACGCTGTCGATCCAGAGCATCCCAAAGAACTTCAATGGGTGACATCAAATCAAATTTATTTATACATTTGTGACATCAGCTGATGTCACAAAGTGCTGTACAGAAACCCAGCCTAAAACCCCAAACAGCAAGCAATGCATGGGTAGAAGCACAAACATGTCTGGTGAGTATGCAGGCCATGGAAGAACTGGGACATTTTCAGCTTCCAGGAATTGTGTACAGATCCTTGCGACATGGAGCCTTGCATTACCATGCTGAAACATGAGGTGAATGCGGCCGATGAATGTCACAGCAATGGGCCTCAGGATTTCATCACAGTATCTCTGTGCTTTCAAATTGCCATAGATAAAATGCAATTGTGTTCGTTGTCCAGAGTTTATGCCCGCCCATACCATAATCACACTCTCATCATGGGTCACTCTGTTCACAATGTTGACATCAACATACCGCTTGACCACACGACGCCATACACGCTGTCTGCCATCTGCCTGGTACAGTTGAAACCGGGATTCATCCGTGAAGAGTACACCTCTCCAGTGCGCCAGTGTTCATCGAAGGTGAGCATTTGCCCACTGAAGTTGGTTACGATGCCAAACTGCAGTCAGGTCAAGACCATGGTGAGGACGACGAGCATGCAGATGGTCTTCCCTGAGACGGTTTCTGACAGTTTGTGCAGAAATTCTTAGGTTGTGCAAACCCACAGTTTCATCAGCTGTCTGGGTGGCTGGGTGCAGACGATCCTGGTGGTGAAGAAGCCGGATGTGGAGGTCCTGGGCTGGCGTGGTTACACGTGGTCTACGGTTGTGTGGCCGGTTGGACATACTGCCAAATTCTTTAAAACGACGAATAGAGGCGGCTTATGGTAGAGAAATTATATACAATTCTCTGGCAACAGCTCTGGTGGATAATCCTGCAGTCAGCATGCTAATTGCACACTCCCTCAAAATTTGAGACATCTGTGGCATTGTGTTGTGTGACAAAACTGCACATTTTTGAGTGGCCTTTTATTGTCCCCAGCACAAGGTAATGATCATGCTGTTTAAAGCAGCTTCTTGATATGCCACTCCTGTTAGGTGGATGGATTATCTTGGCAAAGGAGAAATGCTCACTAGCAGGTATGTAAACAAATTTGTGCACAACATTTTACAGAAATATGTTTTTGTGCATATGGAACATTTCTGGGATCTTTTACTTCAGCTCATGAAACATGGGACCTTTACATGTTGTGTTTATATTTTTGTTCAGTATAAAAATAATATTTGCCATTTAGCAGAAACTTTCATCTAAAGCAATTTAGTCATGCGAGCATGAATTTTACATATGGGTGGCCCCGGGAATCGAACCCACAATCGAAACCCACAATCCCGGCGTTGGCAGGGCCATGCTCTTCATCTGAAGTCAAATATTCCTCTATCAATGCTGTCTACAATGCACAGTTGACATCTGGATGACAAAAGAGCCTAGATTCTTAAACAGGCATTCCCATTCTGATTTTCTGCCCAATTATTGGCAAAATAGCTACTATGATTGGTCAAAAGACCAATTATTGGCAAAATAGCTACTATGCTTGGTCAAAAGACCAATTATTGGCAAAATAGCTACTATGATTGGTCAAAAGACCAATTATTGGAAAAAGATCAGAATCGGGCTCCCATTGTAAATGCAGCCTTAGTTGACTTCAAATCTTAATATGTGACTCTACATCTCAATCAAAAGGACAGTGAATAGTACATATTTTGAATCAGTCAGAAGAAGTAGTACATAATAGATTATTAGGTCTTATCATAAGACATGCTTATAACATGTTATAAAGCATTATACCTACAGGCTTTAAGTAAAGTGTTACCAATTGGAAATATTTATTCGATTGAGTGAGTGCGTCTTCGTTCTAAAAAAAAAAAATCTGCATACCTCAAATATTGGGAGACTTAAACATAGCATCAGATCTTTAATTAGATGACATTCCCCCAGGGCTGCTACAGTACTCTCTCTTTATCCCTGTCCCATAGGTGTTCATTTCATTTTAATGTTGTTGTTTTTAACCCTGACTTTACATGACATTCCCCAATTGGGACAATATATAGATTGATGGACAAATGGATTGAATAATACATTTTTCACCAAGACAGTACCACACATTTCCCAATTTGTACAATAAAGCCATTGTACAAATTTGATTGACTCATTGACTAACTTCGCATAGGCCTTCTCCACCAGTGCGCTCCAGAACTCGTTACTGTCATCTGAGTGGCAGTAGACCAGCTGGTTGTCCACCGTGGGCAGCCGGTCGTCAATCACCACGTCCACCCACTCGCCAAAGCGCCAGAAGCGGAAGTGGAAGATTCCGGCATATGACTCAGGCGTCTCTGTGTCCCACTCCTGCTCCTTCCAGTCTGGGATGACCTGAAGGGAGGGCAGGGTGGAGGGGGGAAGTGTGGGGGGTGGAGAGGACGGAGTGGAGGAGGTCAGAGAAGGTGTAGATGGAGGGATAAGAGGTTGGGAAAGAGGGGGGAAAGGTGGTGGAAGGTAGGAGAGGGAGGAGAGTGTTGGAAGGTGGAGTGGGAGAGGGAGGAGAGGGGTGACGGGGGAGTGGGAGAGGGAGGAGAGTTGGTGGAAGGTAGGAGAGGGAGGAGAGGGGTGGAGGATGGAGTGGGAGAGGGAGGAGAGGGGTGATGGGGGAGTGGGAGAGGGAGGAGAGTTGGTGGAAGGTAGGAGAGGGAGGAAAGGGGTGGAGGGGGGAGATGGAGAGGGGTGGAGGGTGTGGAAAAGTAGGAGAGGGTGGAGGGGGTAGAGGGAGTGGGAGTGGGAGGAGAGGGGTGAAGGGTGTGGGAAAGGTAGGAGAGGGAGGAGAGGGGTGGAGGGTGTGGAAATGCAAGACGAGTAGAGGGAGGAAAAAGAGTGTTGGTTATATTATGAAAGCCAAACGAACAAGTTGTGTGTCGGCCGAACTCATAAATACACACCCTCTTGTGAGTGAGGCTGTCATCCCCGCTGCAGCATACCTCTTGCCCCCACCTTGTCCCCTCTCGGCCGGCCGATGCGTTCCGGAGGTTTAGGGGAACATTTAATGTAATTTATCACCAGGGTTCTGGATAGCATAAATCCAGAGGGAGAACAGGCGGAACAGGACACACGGCTGGGGAACGATTCGAG